>NC_134403.1:22254005-22501505 GCF_038048845.1 Mixophyes fleayi | reverse complement strand
ATAGATAGATAGATAGATATAAAGACTTCTACTACCCTTTCTTATAGTTTTAAATATGAATCATTAATGCTGTTTGTCCTTGGCAGCTATTGATTGGAGCTGACGGGAAAGTAAACATAATAATGACTTTGTTTAAGAGGGAAGTAATATATTTAAGTTGTTCTACGTCTCAAGCCATAAATAAAATGCACATCCTATGCAAATACTTTACGGGTGCATAATAATTTATTCAAATACTCATATTTCTTGTGTAACCGTTTATGCCTATGCAAATGCCACCTAGATTCCACGGTTTTACAGGAACAAAGCAATTGGATTTCAGTTATTTTAAGAAAGTGTGTTATTCTAGCACCAGGCAGTGTTGTCAGATGATTGACATGTCTGGTAAAGCATGGAACGTGTAAAAAGCAGCGAGATAACAGATTATATCCCCCCCCCCCACACACATATACATAATATTAGTTCTGTGCACAATGTCACCTGTTGTGGTTTTTCCTCAGTAATCAGTCTTTGGCTTCAGTTTAGGAGCTTAAAGTAACTGTTTAGCAAGGTCTGCTGCTTCCAGGAGACAGGAGATGTCATTTAATTGTCTGATGTTTGCCGGGTCCTTTGTTAATCCAGTGTGGGAGGTTGTGAGAATTATCCATGTAAGAGGTGATGGATGAAGTGGTAGAAATCAAGGAGGATTTTATAATGCACTTTTCTCAGGATTATTGTAAAGGCTTCAGCAGGTTCCTGCTATCGTGGTGGCGTTTTATTTGCTCATTAATTGAATTCTATTTTTGACTGTATTAAGGCAGGCACATATAATAGGTGCAGTGTAAAAAGCTACATTCAGATTAATAGCTGTAGATCTGCAATAGTTACACTTTTCTCCACTCGTCCCATTATGATTCAATGTAATACTGTATAACCATTGCTGGAATTCATAGGATACTGTAGTTATGTCCTTGCAACCTCTGACCTACAGGATACCTTTGTCAGTGTGTGTGTGTGTATTTTAGGAAATTGAGACCGTAAGCCCCAATGGGGCAGAGACTGATGTGAGTGAGTTCTCTGTACAGCGCTGCGGAATTAGTGGCGCTATATAAATAAATGATGATGATGATGATGATGATACCTTTCAATATTCTAAAAACTAAAATCAGGGCAAACTTGGCCACATCTGCAAGGCACCCAACCAGACCCCAGTCTGCCCTACAATGCCCTAAATTTGATATGACCATATCCCAGTTAATAGACCACATTCCCTTTGCAAACAAAAA
The DNA here is from genome assembly GCF_038048845.1 of Mixophyes fleayi. Lineage (NCBI taxonomy): Eukaryota > Metazoa > Chordata > Amphibia > Anura > Limnodynastidae > Mixophyes > Mixophyes fleayi. The sequence goes on along the minus strand of NC_134403.1, from coordinate 22,500,240 downwards.
TTTGGGACTGTTGACATGTATGCCACAGTCAGGGCTGGTGGAAGCGCTGTTGGCCCCCTCTAAACCTGACTCTTTTGGGCGCTGCGCTTGCTGTACCATCCATGCAGCTTCCTACCTACTGTAGACTAGACACCTTGGCTGAAGGTGCCAAGCTAATTACTAGGTAAATGCTGTACTAGCAGGGTAGCTAACTATTCAGCTGGCTGAGATGACAACTCTATGGTTGCATAGAGTTATGCAAAACACAATAGACATTTTTATGACTTGTGTTCAGTTTAAAAGCGTTGTAATTTGCTATGGCCTTTTTCAGTCCTTATTTTGTGGAAAATGTGTGTTGGTGTTTTATAAATAAAGTTTTGTGTTTTTTTTTTAAAAAAAAATATATATCTATATTTTATTTCTACAGATTAATCACTCTACTAGCAAGGTAAATTTATCATTTACATAAAAAAAATTGTATTTTTTTTAAACGCATTCCCTCCTTTTTGCTACCCCTCAAAACTTGCTGCCTGCGAAAATGGCCTCATGGTATGTGCACCCCTGTGTACAAGCAAAGTAACTGTAAAGAACAGTAGTAAAACAAGCACGATACTGAACAATGCTGCACATGTATGTATCATTATAATAATGTTCTAAGTAAAATAAAGTATGCATACAATCTAATTACTACAACACACTTTCTGATTGATGGCCTGACCGGCTTTGTTCAAATTCAAACATTTTCAGCAATATTATTCATCGTCCTATACACCGATCAGCCACAGCATTAAATCCACAGACAAGTGAAATGAATAACAGTTCTGGAAAAGCCAGTTCTTGAAGTTGATGTTTTGGAAGCAGGAAAGATGGGCAAGTGTAAGGATCTGAGTGACTGTGACAAGGGCCAAATTGCGATGGCTAGACGGCTTGATCAGAGCATCTCCGAAACGACTGGTACGGTGGGGTGTTCCCAGTGTGCATTGGTTAGTACCTACCAAAAGTGGTCCAAGAAATAACAAACGGTAAACCAGCGACAGGGTCATGGGCTCCCCAAGGCTCATTTATGCGAGTGGGGTGTGAAGGGTGCCCATGCTGACCCCTGTCCACCATCGAAAGCACCAACAATGGGCTTGTGAGCGCCAGGACTGGACCATGGAGCAATGGAAGAAGGTGGCCTGGTCGGAGGAATAACCTTTTTTTTATATCATGTGGAAAACCAGATGCGTGTGCATGGTTAACATGGGGAAGGGATAGCACCAGGATGCACTATGGGAAGAAGGCAAGCCGGCCGGGGGCAGTATAATGTTCTGGGCAATGTTCTGCTGGGAAACCTTGGGTCCTGGCATTCATGTAGATGTTACTTTGACATACCACCTACCTAAACATTGTTGCAGACCAAGTACACCTCTTCATGGCAGCGGTATTCCCTGATGGTGGTGGCCTCTTTCAGCAGACCGAGGGGTCTATTTATTAAAGTTTTTCCCCCTTGTAAAGCTTCGGGGCTTTACCGTTAAAATGCTTATGTATTAATCTAGCATAGCAGCAGATATCGGAGATATCTGCTGCTTTGCACCCATTAGCGTTTTTCTGAGCACTCCCCATAACAATGTATGGGGAGTGCTCAGTACCGCTATGTATTAAAGACTGGCAGGTGAAGTATTTCTCTTTTTTTACTTGTTAATGTGCGCCCTCTGAAGCTGGCGCCCTCTGAAGCTGGCGTACATTAACATAAGTGAAACATTACACTGAAAACAGCGCTGCTCTGACGAGCAGAGCTGCACAGCGCATGTGTGGAGGGATCACATGATCCCTCCATCACATGCTTCAGGTTCCTGCAGACACGGATCTCTCTGCGCATGCCCAAGTTTACCGGTCGGCGCATGCGCACAGGGATTGAAAGAGGGACGATCGGCACCGCAGAGGGAGGAAAAGAGAAGAATCCAGTGTAAGGTTAGTGTAAGACTTCACAGGAGCAGCCGTTTTTCGGAACGGCTGTTCCTGTGTTGATTTTTAATACATATGAGAAACTTTTCAATCCGCATCTATTCGATGAGGATTGAAAAGTTTCTACAGCAAAAAACGAAGGGTCATAAATAGACCCCTAATACTCCCTGCTACACTGCAAACATTCAGGAATGGTTTGAGGATCATGTTGAAGAGATCAAGGTGTTGACTTTCTCCACATTCCCCAGAGCTCAATCCAATCAAGCATCTCTGGGATGTGCTGGAAAATCAAGTCCGAGCCATGGAGGCCCCACCTCACTACTTACAGAACGTAAAGGATCTGCTGCTAACGTCTTGGTGCCAGAGACCACAGGACACCTTCAGAGTCTTGTGGAGTCTGTGCCTCGATGGGTCAGATCTGTTTTGGCGGCACAGGGTGAACCTACATAATATTAGGCAGGTGGTTTTAATGTTGCAGCTGATCTGTGTATATATAGGTTAGCGGGTTTCATGTTGCTGTCAACAGGTTGCCCTTTTAAGCCTTTTCACTCTTTTTATGCCTGCCTATTTATTGGTCATTAACGTTGGGCACACATGCCATAATTTGGGTGCATCTTCATGTGTGTGTGGTCCACGGCCAACCACGACAAATGGGCTTCTTGTGATTCTGTATTTTGGCATAATTGATAAATCTTCAAACCTGTACAACTTGGCTATGGTCACAGATGGTCACAGAAATGGTACTTTGACAATGGGGTCAGACAACCAGATACTTTGTGTGGCCACATTAAGACAGGACATTACTAAGTTCCCAAACACATCCAACAAATGCTGCAACTTACTAGAAGAACTGCTAATAAGCATTGTGGATGAAATGCCCCAATGTAAACTCAGAAACACATCGCTGATAACATTTGACATTTCACGTTTTCCAACCCCTGCCAGCATGAAAACAACCAGTACAGTTATACTGTACACTGCAGTTTAATTCCATGTTTACAGATAGTACTATGGGATGTCAATCTTTAACGATCAGTCAAACAGCGCAACAGTGTATGTCTGAGTTATAAGCAAGTGATTTCAGTCATATGTCATGCATAAAGAGTTATTATAGTAATTTTTAATACCCAAAATAATGATTTTAATTAGGAAACATTTTTTTTAAGTGGCATTGCCCTGCAAACTTGTGGCCTCATACTTTTATATGGCCATACAACTTTTTGGCTATTCCAAATATCATGCTTTATAATAGGGAGTATATTATTCTAAATACAGTATAATGATTATGTTCATCGGTAATGCTGGAAGTTGTACAGGGTATGTCTGGGGAGGAGGTATATGGATTTTCATGCTTAAAAGCAAACAGGTTCTGGCAAAAAAATGTTGCAAATGAACATTAGGTTCATCTGCCCAGTTCTAAAAATTAATACTTGACCTATGTTTTTAATTTTTCAAAAATGTCATTTAATTTTTTCCCATCTTGCATGATGCTGACAAAATTCTAAACACATAAAAAGGTGCCGTTGCTCAATGCTAGCAGCTATCACAGTGCAAGTTGCAGCTCCTACCTGGAGTCCCAGCAGCTTTGTTACTCTGCCTGATAATGCTCCTCTCTGAGGTCGTTGCAGCTCTCTATTGTGTATTGGTGCTAGACATAGATCACCCTTGGATAACATTGAGTTGGACCTTTTCATTCCAGCAACAGACTTAGGGGTATATTTACTAATCTGCGAGTTTGAAAAAATGGAGATGTTGCCTATAGCAACCAATCAGATTCTAGCTGTCATTTATTTAGTACATTCTACAAAATGAATCTGATTGGTTGCTATAGGCAACATCTCCACTTTTTCAAACCCGCAGTTTAGTAAATCTAGCCCTTAGATTGAGATTCCAGCCACGGTCATTTACCCCAGTTTAAGTTTTAGGGGGAAACTAGTGGGTGATTTATGACACTGCCATAATGTTTTCACTATGGTCTCTACTTCTATTCTATTCCTATTAATTAGAGATGCTCAGGCTCGGTTCCTCGAGAACCGAACACACCCGAACTTAGGCTCGGTACTGTCGCATGTCTTCGGAATTGAAAACGAGGCAAAATGTCACCGGGTCTCGGATCTCGTGAGTTTTGAATTCCTTTTTAAGATCCAACAGAGCAAGGTGTCGGAGGGTGGGAGGCCCCCATTTTTCTTTTCTGCTACTGCTGTGTGCCAATGTGTCCTAGATGTGCTAGGAACTGCCGTGTGTTTGTGTCATTGCTCTGTCGCTTAACATCCAGCCAGGTCGCTGCAGTCTTTGTCCGAAAGTGTATGAAAATAATATTGTGACCTGTGAGGTGGTCTAAGTTGACTGCAGATGACTTGAAATTAGTGTTGTTGAGGTTAATAATAATGTAGGAACAAAAAAGAGCAAAATTGTGTGATTTTTGCATATTTTAGAATTTTTTCCAAAACCCAAACCAAAACCAAAACCCACGAGGGTGGTTTTGCCAAAACCAAAACACAAAGCTAATCCAGATCCACAACCAAAACCAAAACCAGTTCACGGGGGTCAGTGAGCATCTCTATTATTAATACACAGTCATTTTTACTGTACAGTGAATGAAACCTTCTCAAGAGTTTACAGGTAAATACATTATTGTGTAATATTAACACTCATTTTTAAATACACTAATTAGTTTTCACTCTTTTTTTCCAGTTCTACACTTTCTTGCTTGATGAGTAAAATAGTTTGAATGCAAAAGATTGTAAGAACTTAGTCAAGTCCCCGACAATTATAAGGGTTATAAGGCTGGGTACACATTACAGTGTTTTCAGCAGATTATTGAGCAAATCACACGATAAACAATCGTTTGTCCTGATATGACATTAGTGTGTACGCTGCAGCGATGAACAATTTTCGTTCCAAAGCTCATCGTATCGTTTGAGTTGATTTTTAAACCGGACTAAAAATCTCGTTCATCGCTGGAACAATGTTGTTCCAATCCTGCAGTGTGTGTGCACTCAGGATCAGGATCTCCATAGAGTTTACAGAGTCAGGATCTTTTCAGCTAATGGTTATGACAGATGAAGAGCACAGATCTGAAGGTAAATGGTGTATAACGTGTTTAGTGTGTACACATCAATCAGCTGCTGATCGGGACTTTTTTTTTTTTAGTCGTTGGTAAAATCGTTAAGGATATCGCATCGGGAGAAATTTTGTACAATGTGTACCCAGCATTAGTTACGGGAGGGATTACAGAGAAGAAATCAAATTAATCTTGTAGTTCGAAACAAAAACTCATCTTTGATTGAAAATAAAATATCACGTACATGTCAATTACAGAGTGCTCACATTTTAAAAATTGTACAAGACGATTAATGAAATTGGCTGAACGTGAACATAGCTCTTTAATTGTATAACACAAGTATATTGGTGTGAGAACAGACTGAATCCTGATATACGTGAACCAAGGACAAAAGCATTTTCTACCTTACCCTAAAATCAGGTCATAAAGAAAGCAACTAATAGGACCCACGAATCTTCTTATTCCAATCAGTTTCACTCATCACCAACTCACTAGAGACATTTTCGCACATGGACACTGATTGAATAATTGGGAAACTTATTACAGGACATAATTTAGACCATTTATGTCTAATCATCATCATTTTACACATTAGTATTGTTAAGAGGCTGTCATTGGCTATTATGGTTTAAAAAGTGAACAGTACTAGATATTCTAGAAACAAGCCAAACATAAGATGTCTTCATACAGAATACACCCAACGTGTTACGTTCAGGACCAACGCGTTTCGTTTTAATGGGTCATTGGGCTTCTAGAATGGCTCCAGCGTAAATAAGTGGCCCTTTGGACTTTTGACAGATCCTTTGTTCTTGGGTGATGTGTTTTGGGGTTAGTTTTATTGACTTAAGAGATTTTGCTATTGCATACAGCCTATTTACACTAAGGGCCTGATTCACCAAGGCACGCATACTGAGCGTAACGTGCGTTTGTTTTAAACTGTTCATAATCCGGTCTGCGTACTGCTGAATTCAACAAGGAACGGATTTGAAGATATGTGTGGTAATGACTGCGGGTGTAGATTTACTCTGCTGTACTACACAAGACACTGCAGGATGCGTACAGCACCTATGTGGAATGTAAATTTGCAAAAGAACGCACAGAAAAAATAAAATATTTACTTACTGTCACCTGTTAATAATATAGGCATTAATGATAAACAGTAAAAAACAAAAAAAATTGTTTTTTTAAATTTGTTTTTCCCCCATGAAATTCATTTATTAGGATGATCTTAATGTCTATTGGACATAAAATAAATTTTTACAGTTGCTGCTGATTACAAACACATGTTATAGCATGTATACGAGACTGACATCAATAGTACTCAAGACTTAGACTAGCCCTGTAGCTTGGAATATATTCCAAGTCAAGTGGGACCTGATTCATCAATGCACTTATCTGCCAATTTTGAGAGTATTGTGCGCAAAATCATTCTGCGCATGCCTAGAACCCGGGGCATACGCCAGTAAACTCAGCCCTGGCCGCTCTGTCTTTGTATGCAAAGGGCACTTACTGCAGCTTACGGTTTCTGGGAGGTAACGGGACTGGGAAGAGATGCTCGGCCATAGTCAATTTACTGTAACGCTGTACCAAACTCAAGCACACGCAGCCACGTCCAAATCCAGCTCTGGCCATCTCAAAGTTACTTATGTTTCTGCCATATCTCTTGCTCCAGCTACAGGTCTAGTCTAAGTCATGATCAGTAGTGCTGACCGTCTCGTATGCATGCTATAACATGTGTTTCATGAAAAAAACAAACACTATTTTTAACTGTTTTATCATTACTGCTTATATATTAACATATGACATTATTTTTCATTTTCCTGTGACTTCTTTTTGCGGATTGATACTACACATAGGCATTGGACGTATCGTGCAGCATCTTGTGTAGTAAAGTAGGGCAGACCCGCATTCATCAGCGCACGTATCTTGATATCAGTGCCTTTATGAATTCGGGAGTACGCAAAGCCTAAATATATACATATAATACTAAACGCAGGTACGCGTGCCTTGATGATTTAGGCCAAGACTGTCTTTATATTTAGTGGCACTTACTTGCCCGCTGTGGGGGCAAATGGACCTAAGCCATGAGAAGTAAAAGCACTCTAAGGGCTAGATTTACTAAACTGCGGGTTTGAAAAAGTGGAGATGTTGCCTATAGCAACCAATCAGATTCTAGTTGTCATTTATTTAGTGCATTCTGAAAAATGACAGCTAGAATCTGATTGGTTGCTATAGACAACATCTCCACTTTTTCAAACCTGCAGTTTAGTAAATATACCCCTAAGGGGGGAATTCAATTGGCCGTGTTAGTGGCACAAGTAACGCGGCCTGCGCATTATTACCGTTATTACGGTAGTTTCAACTCCGGCTTTTTGCGAAAGCCGGGTTAAAATGACCGTATTAACGGTAATAACTTTAATGCCGTGCTAATTCGGGGGGGATTGAATTCCCCCCTAACAATAATATAACCTTTCACAAGTATATGAGTCTGTAGCCTTCCTTTCCTGTGCAACATTTGTATTTGTTTGCTTGTCAAGGTTGACGGATGAAGGATTTTACTTGGCTAATAAGTGTTCATGCTCAGTTACCCAGCAGTCTCTCTGTGACGCTCTGTACTTGATGGCACTGCCCGCTCACATCCTAGATTTATATTTGCAGTCAAGGTTCAGAGTTGCTCGTCTTTCTTGTATAGCGTGTCGGATCAGGCATCGCTCTCAAGGATTATGCTCTTTCATTTACAGTTGCCCCACGCGGAAGGTGTTTTTTTCCTAAGGCTTTTATTGCAATATCCCAATCGCCTCTGTTTCTTATGAAAAATGAGCAAGTTCAGCAGCTTTAGTTAAGCTTAAACCAGTAAGTTTGTTCCTTCACATCTCTATGACATGACCTTTTTGAGGTACGACTGGCCACTGGTTTTTAATGTATTAATCTTCTAACGAAAGGAGGTACGAAGATGTAGTAAATGCAAGCAAGGAAGCGGTATGGAGCTCCTGGGAAGTGCGTAAGAAGAACTCTGCTGACAATTGGACAGCACAGCTCTAGATTGAAAGGAAACATGTGGCTCAGTCATCAAAGTTAGTATCATTAATAACAGCTCCACAGTCTCACTCACAGATCTCCGACCTATCAGTAGAGTAACTACAAGGGAAGGAACCCTTGTGGCTGCTATGGGGTCTGGTAGTGTACTAGATGACAGACAGCCCTCATGTGTTCCCCTTTAGTTAGTTAATATCACTTACCTGCATTGCTCCTGTCCAATGGGTCCTATGATGTCCCTTACGGTCCGACCAGGAGATCCGCAGGTTCATCCTCTGTAGCGTCCAATCCATTCAAAAGAGAATCTCACAGAAGAGCCTTGTCAACACTGCTAGCAGTTTAAAAAAAGCCAACCCTTATGTGGAGAGAGAATCTCCTGCTCGGCCAAGTGGGGGTATTGCTATGAATTGTATCAGAAAAGCACAGGTAAGGGACATTTTATTACTTAACCTGTTTATCTTAATTCCACCCGAACTAAGCTTTTAATGTTGGGAGGAATTATCCTTTAAATTCCTGTCCTCCCAACAGCTCGCGTGATCCCTAGAGATTGCCCTGTGCGGATTCCTCCCAGCTGAGATACTGGTGCCAACACTTCATGTTTCCTAATGTAATCTTTGTCACTATACATCAGGTCAATCATTCAGAGAAATACCTGTAGGTTTTAGGCTTTATAAATAAGCAATTTTAACACGAACGTTGAATTCATTCGTCAAAGGCGAGCCACAATTTTCGAACTGCGCGTACCAGAAGATGTTTTTGGGATGTTGAACTGCTGAAATTCAAATGAATTTCAAACCGGTTTTGAAGTTTTTGAGAATCTCTAGGACGCACTAAAACATCAGTGAATAAATGTGTATATGTATAAACTAAAAGAAACTGAGGCTTTGCTGCTCCATTTACAAGTAAGATATAGTAATCCCCATTGTATACGTTCAATGTATTTTTAGTTTTCCCATTAACCATACATTATTGTAAAATTTATGTTGTGTGACATTGGGAATCAATGCTCTAATCAATAAAGACAAATTGTGGTGTGTTTAAATTAGCCCCAGCTGAACAAAGTATAACCTAGCAGTAGGTCTCGACCTGAAAACTTAGTGAACGATATACAGATGTTACCCAGCTTGTGAATCCTGATTATTATATCACATACAGGAATACAACATCTTATCGCTTCCACATTTATGCTAAGCAGGGCCGTGCTGTGGGATGTCATTTCAACCAGCTAACAGAATTAAGACAAGTCACCTAAGGGAATATGTATTAAGTGTTGCAAATTGACATTATGAGGTTATATTATGGCCAACAGCTCAATTCTGACCACTTCCCTCAGAGAACGATTTACTCTACATAATTATTTCCCAGTTGCTAAGGGAGATGCTTTTCTCTGCAATATAATGATGAGATGTCTGAAAGTTTGTCTGTTATGGATGGAATCACTTGTTTCTCTGTTCAAACCAGTGTCAAATAACGACACTCTGGGGACTAATGTTGCATTTAGGTCTAAATTTGCATCAAACCATAGCAATGCTTTCATTGTCTGACTTGTTCTGGACAGATAGAAGATCATTTTTGTTACTATAGTTTAGAGCAATTGTGCATGTAAATGCAATGCTAATGAATGAATGACCCAGGCTAGTCAACATGTATTAGCTTAATGGCATAAACGGGTGTAGTACAAGGGATTGTATATCCTAACCAGACCTGGGCAACCCGTGGCTCTCTAGGTGTTGTGAAACTTCAGGTCCCAGCATGCCCTTCCACCGATTGGCTATCAAAGCATGCTGGGGCTTGTAGTTTCACAACACCTTGAGAACCACTGGTTGGCCCGGTCTGGTCTAACATACCCCCAAGTTTTATGATATCCTTTCTACCTGCTATTAGCAAACTTAAAGGGGTTGTCCAAATTTGGATATCTCATTTAATATAACCTCCCCCCAGGAAATATGACCCCCAAATACCTCCCCCTACCCGAAGTCCGTAATGCTGTTTGTTATGCAGATCATGCTGCTGGTGGGCTTAATCTATCCAACAGTTTGATGGACTGTAATCTCCTGTGTTGACTATTGCAATTCCCTCCTTACTGGTCTTCCCTGAAACAGACTATTGCCCCTACGATCTATTTTGCATGCAGCTGGATTGATTTTCCTTGCAAATCGTTCTTCTGCTGCAGAATCATTCTGTCAGTCTCTACTTTGGTTGCCTGTTTTTTGCCAAATCCATTATAAAATTCTTCTACTAACATACAAGGCCATCAACAAAATTGCACCAACATACATCTCCTCACTTTTCTCAAAATATCTCCCAAATTGACACCTCCGTTCTGCTCAAGATCTGTGTCTCTCTTCCACTCTCATCACATCCTCCCATTCCCGGTTACAGGACTTTTTTCGGACTGCACCCACTTTATGGAATTCCCTCCCTTGCACCACAAGACTTTATAGTATTCCTCTACCACCCTCCTGACCTCACTAGGTTACCCTACTACCACCATTTACACAACTCACCCAAGACAACAACCCTCTGACCCCCTGACCAACATTGCTATGTGACTGGATCATATAGCAAACAAATCACTTTTACCTTTGCAATCTGGCTGGACCGATATGCAATTTGTAGGCTTAACCTCATGTATCAAACTCCCATTGTCCCAGAGATTGAAAGCTTGCGAGCAGGGCCTTCTCACCTCTTTGTGTGTATTACCCAGTGTTTGTCCCCAATTGTAAAGCGCTATGGAAATTGCAGGCAATAGTATAAATAAATGATGATTGTAATCAGTGAGCCTCTGGAGAGGATAGACACGTCTTACCGTCACCCAGATTTAGCTATGGGACCTGGCGATCGCATGTTACATGACATCCATTCATGTGTATCAATTATTGGGTGTCAACAGTTTTAGAAGTTTACAAAGGGAAGGATTAAATCTCCGTCACACTTCTGCCGTGGCTCTGTAAATGGTGTCATCTCTTTCCTCTTCTTGTAGCCACACAGACAAGGTTCAAAAATGTATTTGCTTCACAGTACATAATACAGAAGAGTTTATATGCTAAATTAGGGGCCACATGCAATTCTCTGATGACTCACACACTGACCTCCTGGGCTTTCAGTTCTGTTCCACATGTGCAGAACAATTGACAACTCAATGTTCCAATGCCTCTACAAACATTTTTTGATAAATGTGGACTATAACTAATTTTTTATCGCAGCAATCGCAGGAGATAAAACAAATTATAGGTAGTGTCGTGTTGTAGCTAGGACCAGTCAGTATGAAGTAATAAATCATAAGCAAAAGATCCAAATGTGAGTTTGTTATTTACGCATGCAAGCATGGGTGCAGCATTCTAACAAGAATCTGAGCAACAAATAATGCATTTGCACAGTCCTATATAACTTTCTTGCTGCTGGGCAGATTTTAGTTACACACCCCGTCCCTGATTTGGTGAGAACTCATTGGAGTTCACTTATGAAGTACAGACACAGTGCCTTGTTTTTTTGCACCTGTGTTGCTGGATGGTCCACCCATCGTATATCAAGATGCATGCCTACTCTCCATTCTTGGGAGAGATCTCTGGACACAGGTGCACTTCTAGGTCACCCAAGAGTAGTAGAGTGAAGAGTGAAGAGTCTCCAAAAGTGCACTGTATGAGACTTGTAAACATTACATCACGTCCAACCTTCTACCACTTTAGTACCACCTCTTTCAATAAACTAACTATTTCTAGTTCTCACCTAAACTACTGATCAGGATTGAAGGGACATCAGGGCTACCTATATGTGGCAATTGTGTGTGAGAAACGTTTTATTACAGTGTTTGGAGTGCACCTGGTTTCTTGCTACCCTGCAAAAGTGGCAATCTTGCTCGGTTAAACACAACAAAATCTAAATGCATTTGCTCAAATTTAGGCAGGTCCGAAGCTGCACCCAATGCTGCAAAGAATTTTCACTTTGTAAATAACCCCCCAGTGAGTAAACATATTAAGAAACATATGCTGTTATAAGGATCTGTGACTTAAATAAGTGAATGACAGATACAAAAAAATAAAATCTAAACAACAAAAAAGAATGGAAGCAACTATTTCAACTAAATGTAAAAAAGTAAACAGTGGCAAAGTGGAGAATGAGTAGTTTGGCGCGACTATAGCAGCTGCCACATGGCACATCTAGCCCGCCGTTCATCTCTTACCGCTCGGCACTTCCCTACAACTACTGTGCAATTGGCTGCTTGTACACGCTCCTTGGGAGGTTCTTCATCATTTCATTTAGCCAAACAAACTGTGCTCCATCCGTATTTTCTGCAGTTTAATTCTTGGTTTCTCCGCAACAGGACTTTAGATGACAGATAACTTATCCTAAACTTTATGGCTTTTGCTGCGTGGAAGAATATTCCAGCTGATACAATTCTCAATAAGGAACAAAATATTGTGTTACATACAAAACTAAATTAAAAGTGTGCTGTTCATTTTTCCTAGTAAAATCCTCTCATGTAGCTAATTAATATTTCATCGGTATTACTCCAGTCTTCACTTTAATTACATAGCTGACTAATCTTCCCAAGAGACTTCCTATCACTCGTACAAATATTCTGGAATATTAAGTATAGTAACTTTAGGAGATTCATGTGGTTTGGTACTGAACCTTTAGCCATTAGCACCTTATAATTATGCCATCTCCGTAATTAGGTAGGATCAATTAACGTTACTGTTCTTTCTATTGTGCAGTAGCTCAAAGACACTTTAAAATTACATGCTGGAATCAGGCATAAGTGGAAAAAAAATATATCACTTACATAGCTTACATCTAATCGCTTATAGAATTTATCCTCTCCAAGTATTAAACTCCCACTAGTCACCCATGGTCGCCCATAGGGGGGTTTTCCAGATGCCCAGAAACCCCCCAACACTTGAATCACAACAGTTCCACTGTTTAGGAGGAGAAAACGGCTTCTAAAAAACCCCTCCTCCTTTCTGCATTAAAAAACACTATAACCGTCTGTAGTCTAATATTTAATTTTGTGGGGTTCTGTCTTTGTTTTAATGTACTACATGGCCACTGTGATTGTTCTCACATTTGGCTTTAGTGTTTCTGTGACTTTTTGCGGTAAAATCAAGTTACTTATAATATTCTGCGGTTTTTTTTGGCTGCTCAGAGAAATGTGAAAGTCTAGAGCCTGATTCATTAAGGCACGCAATGTAAATTTTATTTTTTAAAAAATGCAAGTAATTCAGTCATGTGCACGTCCACATTCAGTGGATCTGAAGATAATGGGCCTGACTCATTAAGAAGGGCAAAGCATAAAAAAAGAGTAACTTTGCACCTGGGCAAAACCATGTTGCATTGGAGGGGGAGGTAAATTTATAATAATGTGAGGACAGATTTATAGTTTGGGTAGGACATGTCCTAGATCCACTTTAAATTTCAGTGTAAAAATAAAGCTGTTAAGTATTTGTGTTCTACATGAAAAAACAGCCAGTATTTAACTTATGTGCAAAGTAATAAACTAATTTGCACCCCTTGCATTGTAACATGGTTTGTCCCGGAGAACATGTACTCCTTTTATTTCCTTACTTTCCTAAATGACTCAGGCCCAAGGTCTATTGTTGAATACGGGCCTAGGTGCGCACTGCTCTGACAGACAAAACACTGCAGGATACGTCACCAAATAATATAGTAAGAGTGTTCACCGGGCACTTTTGGGGTTTTGGGTTTTGGGTTCTGATTAGCTTGAGGTTTTGGGTTCTGATTTGTTTTGCCAAAACACCCCACGAAAGGTTTTGGTTCTGATTTTGGGTTTTGGGTTCTGATTTATTTCTAAAAAAGCATAAAAAGTGCTAAAATCCAGTTTTTCTTTCACTCCTACGCTATTATTAACCTCAATAACATTCAATAACAATCATTTCCACTAATTTCCAGTCTACTCAGAACACCTCACACCTCACAATATTGTTTTTAGTCCAAAACGTTGCACCGAGGTAGCTGGATGTCTAAGCTAAGCGACACAAGTGGGCGGCACTAACACGTGGCCCATCGAAGGTGGCTGTGTAGGTTTGAATGGCCTTTTTCTGCTCCTCCATCCTCTGCAGCATATAGAGGGTGGAGTTCTAGCGCGTCACTACCTCTTGTTTTCGTTGATGACAGGGCATTTTTTTTATTATTTTTTTATTTGGCAGGAACAGTGAACGTAGCTTAATATCTGATACGAAGCTTTCTGGACTGCGTAGTGGAGTGGCCCCGGTACCCAATTTGGTACCGGGGCCACAATACCTCCTCCAACTTGGCTGAATTACACTGCACAGATGGCTGCTCCTACATCCTCTGCAGCATATGGAGGGTGGAGTTCTAGCGCGTCACTGCCTCTTGTTTTCGTTGATGACAGGGCATTTTCATTTTTTTTTTTATTTGGCAGGAACAGTGAACGTATTTTATTATCTGATACGAAGCTTTCTGGACTGCGTAGTGGAGTGGCCCCGGTACCCAATTTGGTACCGGGGCCACAATACCTCTTTCAAATTGTCTGAATTCCACTGCACAGATGGCGGACACCGGATGCACGTCTAACACCAACATAGCTGTTAAGGACGCAGTTATCCGCTTTGCCATAGGATGACTACTGTCGTACTTCGTGCTCATGGACAACAACTGTTTCCCCCCCTGGTGGCTCATTTATGATAACCACATTAGCATCCTCCTCGTCAAGTTCCTCCTCAGCGCCAGCTACATCAATATCCTCCTCCCGGTGTACAACATTCACACCTTCATTAGCCAAATCTGTAACTGGACTGTGGGTGATCCTTCCAGCATATGCAGAGAGCGTGCTGCAAATGGTGGAAGGAGCCACCTCTTCCCGTACAGTGATGGGAAGGTCAGGCTTCGCAACCACCAACACCCTTGGACTCGCCTTGGGGATTTGTGATGTCATCCGTTTAGAAGGCAGAGTTTTTTGCTGTGTTGTTGCTGACAGCATAACTGTCACTCACCGGACTGTGAGTGCCTCTTCTCCCGTTGTTAGGAACCGTGGCCGCCCGCCACCCTGATGGTCTGCGCATGCGCAGCCTCTATGAACCCTTCAGACCTGTTGCTTTTAGTTAATTGGCTGATCAGGCAACACTCCTTATTTAAAACACGTGTGGTCATTACCTCGTTGCCTGATCTTGGAGTCTCATTCCCTGTGAGTCTCTGAAGGTGTTCCTGTGTTTCATCGCGTCTTCAGCTCCAGCTGATTCCTCGCTACTTCACTGCCGGTTTCCAGACCGCTTCAACTCTCCTGTGTTTCATTGTGTCTTCAGTCCCAGCTGATTCCTCGCTACTGCACTGCCGGTTTCCAGACCGCTTCAACTCTCCTGTGTTTCATCGTGTCTTCAGTCCCAGCTGATTCCTCGCTACTGCACTGCCGGTTTCCAGACTGCTTCAACTCTCCTGTGTTTCATCGTGTCTTCAGTCCCAGCTGATTCCTCGCTACTGCACTGCCGGTTTCCAGACCGCTTCAACTCTCCTGTGTTCATCGTGTCTTCAGTCCCAGCTGATTCCTGACTACTGCACTGCCGGTCTCCAGACCGCTTCAACTCTCCTGTGTTCATCGTGTCTTCAGTCCTAACTGATTCCTGACTACTGCATTGCCGGTTGCTAGACCGCTTCAACTCTCCTGTGTTTCTTCGTGTCTACTATTCCTGCTGACCTCCGCAAGAATCATCATTGCTCCACTCGTGTTATGTTCTCTGTCTGTGTGCTTCACAGACACAGATTACCGCTACCACTCTCCTGTGGCCTCTACTCGTGTCGGTGTTCAGTCGCTCAGCTATCCCTGTGTTTCTCTTGTGACAGCCTGCTCAACTGAATCGCGGTATGCTTATCTTTTATTGACTTTACCAGTTTATTGCATATCCGCTTGGACTGTGTTCTGCACATCTATGGAGTCCTCTATCTCACGAAGTTATAGATGCTATTGACTTTGTCTCTTATGACCTGGATCTCAGTAGTGACTTTGTATCTTCAAGCAGCGCTAGTCATTTGCTATTGTATTATATATACCATTGGAATCAAGTTCCTTGTGCTCTCCGTGTTACCTTTGATGCTCCACTCATCTACCCTAGTGCCTATCCTCACCTATATATGCAGTGGTACAACTTGCTGAACGCAGACCACTGACTCCCTGTTTCCTATTGGCACCAGTTACAAGTTTCCTCACTATAAGCAGTGGTACAACTTGCTATACGCAGACCACTGACTTCCCCGTTATCTACTTGCACCTGGAACCAGTCTCATCATTACAAGCAGTGGTACAACTTGCTGTACGCAGACCACTGACTTCACTACCTCCTATCTATCCCTGGACATTCCTCTCACTATAGCAGTGGTACAACTTGCTGTACGCAGACCACTGACTTTCCTCACGTCTTCACGTCCATCAAGATCCTCGTGTTCATATTGTTTAACCCATAACCTGTTGCTGCTAGTCATAGACTTTCCTCTAGCATCCTCTCACCATCTGCTGATTCTCCTGTTCCGCTAGTCACCCTGCTATCAGAGGACCACTGTGTGCATACACTACTCTGGTAAGACTACATCTGGTGATATCCTGGGCAAAGACTCCTAGTGCCCGTGACAATAACTCTTTTAAATTTTTTTGAGGGGGGGAGGAGGAGGGCTTAGATCCTTGGGTGAAGCTGAACCACTAGTCCTGAACACGGGCCAGGGCCTAAGCCGTTCCTTGCCACTCCGTGTCGTATATGGCATATTGGCAACTTTACGTTTCTCCTCAGATGATTTGAATTTCCTTTTTTTGGTAATTTTAGTGAACTTTAGGTTTTTGGATTTTACATGCCCTCTACTAGGAGATTGGGCATCGGCTTTGGCAGACGACGTTGATGGCATTTCATCGTCTATGTCATGAATAGTGGCAGCAGCTTCAGCATTAGGAGGAAGTGGGTCTTGATCTTTCCCTACTTTATCCTCCAAATTTTTGTACTCCATTATATGCAGCACAAGAGAGCGTACCCCTAAACCACACACACTTTGGGACTGCAGAAACAGTGAACGTAGTAATATAGATTGCAGTACCTATTTTTTGGGACTGCATTAATATATTGCTCTATAATATTTTTTATAATTTTTAAATTATTTATTTATTTATTTATTTCTTTTTAAGATTTTGGGATAATTATCAAATTACTATGAACTTAGCAGAAAAAAATACAGGACAAAGCACCACTGGACTCAGCAGGACAGACACTGGCCAAAGCACCACTGGAATCAGCAGGACAGAGCACTGGCCAAAGTACTACTGGACTCAGCAGGACAGAGCACCACTTTACTAGAATAATCAGCAGGACAGAGCACTGGCCAAAGTACTACTGGACTCAGCAGGACAAAGCACCACTTTACTAAAATAATCAGCAGGACAGAGCACACTTTACTAAAATAATCATCAGGACAGAGCACACTTTACTAAAATAATCAGCAGGACAGAGGACACTGTACTAAAATAATCAGCAGGACAGAGGACACTGTACTAAAATAATCAGCAGGACAGAGGACACTGTACTAAAATAATCAGCAGGACAGGACACTGTACTAAAATAATCAGCAGGAAAAAGAGCACACTGTACTAAAATAATCAGCAGGACAGAGCACACTTTACTAAAATAATCAGCAGGACAGAGGACACTGTACTAAAATAATCAGCAGGAAAAAGAGCACACTGTACTAAAATAATCAGCAGGACAGAGCACACTTTACTAAAATAATCAGCAGGACAGAGGACACTGTACTAAAATAATCAGCAGGACAGAGCACAGTATAACTATCTCTCAACAACCTTCCTCTACACTACCCACAGGGAGAATGAAGATGGCGGCCGCGAACGGGGCATTTATGACATCCGAGTCTCACGAGATCCGAGACTTGGATGTCATAGCCTCGGTTTGGATTAGTTTGGCGCCCGGAAGTTCCCGAACAGTGCTCGGATCCCGTCGGATCCGCACTGTTCGGGTGGGCTCAGATTAGCGGAATCCGAGCCCGCTCATCCTTATAATATAGCCACTAATGATGCAACATTTTCATCCCCCCTCCCCCCATAAAATACATTTATCAGGATGTCATGAATGTCTGTTGTAAAATGCATTTTTACAGTAGTCTCTCGATTGCAAACACATGTCCTAGCATGAATACATGACCATCATCACTATCACTCAGCAGTTACACCTGACCTGTAGCTGGCGCAAGTGATACGATAGCAAAATATGTACCTTTGAGATGCCCAAAGCTTGAATCGGACATTGCTGTCTGCACTCGAGCTTGGCACTCCCTTACTGTACATTGACTACGGGCATACGCCCATTGTTCTCTCCATTCCATTCGTGAAATCGTAGGCTGTATTAAGTGTCCTTAGAAGATGCGTACACTGGTGTATAGTCCTGTTCCTGTCATGTGCAGATCGATTCTACGCAAAATATGACACATACCGGCATTTATATTCCTTAATGAATCAGGCCCTGAGTGAGTAACCGTAACACTAATAGTATTTTTTTCAATTTAATTGTGAGTGATAGATTAGTAATCATTTTGTTGTATCACTTTACAAGGCATTACATTATATTATTTTGGTAAGATGGTCAAGAATAATTTATTTAAAGGAGATTAATATTAATATTGGTTTTTTAATGTAACGCTTACTTTCCTCCTCATTTTTTGTTTAACATACATTATTATATTTATATACATTATACTTTTCTATTTTTATTATCATTGCAGCAAGGTTTTTTTGTTTTCCTGAAACCAAGCATTTGGAAACCCCTGTCTAGAAATCCCGTATTTGCCCCTGTCACTAGTGTATCGTCATAAAAGAACATCAGATGGATAGATGTGTGTGCAAAATATATAGCCCAAAGCCCGACAAGGACCATGTGGTATATTTATGAAAAAGTGGAGCAAAGGGTGACGTGTTGATCTTTCCGCTTATCGCGGTCATAAAAAGTCTCTTATCGCTTAAATTCATTTAAAAGAAAAATCTTGCTCAGCTGCCGCAGGAACGGTAAGTGTTAAACTTACCACTTCATTGCGCCAGTCTCAGGTGATATGTGCACGGGCGAGCCAGATTTGGGCCTTCAGTTACATTAAATTCAAAGAAATTTTTTTTAAACGTTGATAAATAAATATAAAACTAAAAAAAAAAAGATTTGCACAAAATGTAAAAATCTTTTAAGATTAAAGAAGGTTTTCAATGATTTTCTTCTCTTATCGATACCTTGCGATGGTGATAACAGAACAAAACTGTGCAACCACAATGCTTGTTAGATAGACCTCCCCTTGCAAAGGTGATCTATTAGGTGGAACGAAAATACACATTTTAGCCGGCAATAGGGATTTTGGGCCGTTGATAAATCTGCAATCAGCATTTCTTATGACATTTGATTCTTCATGCACTGTGTAACACCATTATCGGGTATATATTTACCCTTTTCTATCTGAGCGACTAATTCTTTGCATTTTTGTGTATTTTATTATTTTACATTGTAATTAACTGTATGAAGATGACATGTTTGCACATAATGGAATCTATCATAAATAATTAAGTTGTAAAATATCTTTGAAATGATTAAACATGTAAAATTGTAATGATCAAACAGTGTTCTGCACAGTACAGATTATTTATAGAAGACTACATACTGTAATATAACTCAGAGCAGCACTAAACGTACAATACAAGGTCGCCTATAAAACAGAGCTACTAATAAAAATAGGCAATAAATATATATGTAAAGTTCCCATACTTTGACATAACTTGAGATATTTGACATTGTATTTAAGGCTTCTACATAGCTGGGTGCAAGCAACTGTTTTCTGTTATCAGTCACATTCTGTAAAGGGGGTTAAACTGGCTCCAGCAATGGGATTATTGCATACCTCAAAACCGCCCTGATTTAGGTGGGACTGTTCCGATTTGACGGTTTTGTGCCGCCATCCCGATCGGAACAGCTTTGTGCCAATAGCTTGAAAAGTTAGGAAGTATTGTCTGTTCCCTGCTACCCTTCGTGGCTGCACGGCAGAGCAGCGGTGAACAGGTGCCATGGCCGTGAACGTGCTTGGAGGTTAGGAGAGGGGAAGAGATAACAGGGGCTCTCTTCGTGATGTGGCCACGCCCCTTGTCCCGAGGCCACCTACCCAAATGTTGGGAGGTAAGTTATTGGCAGGGAGTCTTCTATGTGCCTAGATACGAGAAGCACAGTGGCTCAGTGGTTAGCACTTCTGCCTCACAGCGCTGGGGTCATGAGTTTAATTCCCGACCATGGCCTTATCCGTGAGGAGTTTGTATGTTCTCCCTGTGTTTGCGTGGGTTTCCTCCGGGTGCTCCGGTTTCCTCCCACACTCCAAAAACATACTGGTAGGTTAATTGGTTGCTATTAAAATTGACCCTAGTGTGTGTCTGTCTGTCTGCGTGTGTGTGTCTGTCTGTGTGTATGTTAGGGAATTTAGACTGTAAGCTTCAATGGGGCAGGGATTGATGTGAATGAGTTCTCTGTACAGCGCTGCGGAATTAGTGGCGCTATATAAATAAATGGTGATGATGATGTTGACGATATTATGCAACATTCAAAATGATCAAAGAGACATGCTAGGTACATACTACAGGTTTTTCACCCCATTATCTTGTCAATCGCACAATAAACAACTGTTAGGTTCGATATTGCATTAGTTTGTACGCTGCCACAATCACGTTTAACCGTACCAAAGCACATCGATTTTATTTTATAAACGGGCTAAAAATCTCCATAACCAATGCAACAGTGTTGGGCAAATCCTGCAGTGTGTACGTGTGATTTTGTGAATGAGCTTCTAAGTTATGAGAACGTTTGTAATCTGTCTCAACCAACATCCAAGAGTCATTTCTAGTGTTCTGAGAAGGACCACTACTCTAAGATTCATTTCATTTTCAGCAACCCCTCATTCCCATTTCCAACCTAACTGGAGAACAGCGGGTTGCAACCAAACGTCTCAACCACACCCAAAAATCAGGCTCCTAACGTGAAAACTGAAACTGTAGGGGTGTGTGCTCTATTGGTGTAATATCAACAATGATGGTCTCTCAATCACTAAACACAGACATGAGCAAATGCACCCCACAGCCCCCAATCCACACAGGTCAAACCTCCAATCACTAACAGTGGGCAAATTTACCTACATTTCATACTCACTTTCCTTCAGACGGAAGGTTAAGCCCGGCTCACATCTTTCATAGCCTCCTACCAGGAGAAGGTATATGAAAAAAGACAAGGACGAAGCTTCCATCATCAAGTGGGTGGAACACTGTGTTCACTGAGCTGGGCAGTGCTTGTTGATGCGGTTGGCATCTTTTTGACGTGTCCCTACCTGTTCCCATTGATTGGTCCCCCTCCCCCTCCGGGTGTTTGGGTCAGCGGTAGTCTAGATAAATCCAACGCTGATGACACCTACAAAAGGAAACCGATTTGAGAAGAAAGCGACAAGAATATACACATACATTACCTGATCAGCGACTCTCCAGATATCCAATGGCAGCAGAACACTGACAGGAGCATCTTCCAAATGCACAGGTGTTCAGCAGTAGTGTCTGACATCAGTGCGCCCTCAATGAATTTGTATTTAAAGCGGCAATGTCGGGATCACCCAGATTAACTGTTAAGAGAGGGGTCCCGACATTGCCTCTTTAAATAAAAATTGATTGAGGGCACACTGACGTCAGACACTACTGGCGGACCTGTGTATTCGGAAGAACCTCCTATCAGTGTCTTACTAGGATCGGATATGTGGACAGTCGCTGATCAGGTAAGTCTGTGTATATTCTTGTTGTTTTCTTCTCAAATCGGTTTTCTTTTGTAGGTGTCTCAGCGTCGAATTTATCAGCAACGCGTACCCCCCGTCCTGTTTGGGTGGTCTCCCAATAATCCAGGAGTCTCCCTGATACTCCAGGAGAGTAGGTAATTATTATAGTGGGGTATTATGAGATAAGGGGGCCCCCCGGAGCTTAAGCAAACGGCAGTAGTCTATTACAAATAATCAGTAATCAGCACTGATAAGCCTAATGCAAAAATTTATTAATAATAGCAAATGTGAGATTGGCTGCGACTGGTGACTTCGCACTTGCATTGCTAGCGAATGACCCCCTCGGTGTCCGTTTTGGTGACCACTTATTTGTTGGTCCTTAGTTATGGCATAATGGAAAATTGCTGACTATATTTGCCATATTTTTTAATTATATAGGTATATCGTGATTGAAATGTTGACAATTATCGGTGCTTTGCAGAGCCTGGAACCTGAGTGAATTCACTTCAGAAACGCCAGCCACGTTATAGTATTGACGAGTTGTTACTGGCAGCCTTACATTGAAGCTGAAAGTGCCACATACATTACCATGTTTCCATAGATACCTCGCCGTATCCAAGACATCTAACCGTTTTCTGTCTTTTTTTTTTTTTGCTTTTTATTTTTCATGAAGTGCCAATTATGTATGCAATACTAAAAATAAATGCTTACTGACAAGCTTCAATGTGGAAAGTTCTGCAAAAACAAAAGCGAGAGTGGGGTACATTAAACCGTGCGTAGCGACAGCCTTTTATCCTGTACTGGCAGAGTAAAAGCTTTTAAATGAAAGGGACCCATTAGACCTGCTGTTGAGCCCTGATACAAATGAAATTATAACTCTCTGCTATGTCATAAACTTATCTACATGAGCCCTGGATGCACTGGAAAGTTTCAATTAATGTTGGCTCTGTGGTGCCATAATCTTATTAAAAACTGTATTTTATGTGCCATGTGCGTTACTTGTGGGTGATCTATGTCATAACGCCGTGAAGTAACATGAGCTGGTGCTAGTGTCATATTAGCGATGTTCTAGTAGAAGGTTCATAGGGTTGTTATCTGTTTTGTAAACCTGGGATTTGTCATCTTTTGGAGTGACAATCTTGGGGTCCGGACACAATTTCTGAAAATATGGGGAATATACTATATACTGGCACTGGATGCATATAATATATACCAGGGGCAAACGCAGGATTTGTAGAGGGGGTTTTCCACACCACGCCACCAATGGGCGTGACCATCATGCATGGGGGCGTGGCTTTAATTTTAGACTGTGCTTGGCTGCTCTCCAACTCTTCCTATTCCCATAATATACATGGGCAATGCTACGTGCACTACTGTTAGGTGCACGCAGCTCTCCCTTTTCAAGCAGAGCTGTGTGAAGCGGGAGCAGGGTCCAGCCACCTCAATTATACAGTGCCCCAGCCTTGGATGGGGGGTTTCCAGGCACTAGGAAATCCCCCCCCCCTCTGTTTGCCTATGCATATGGGAGTATATCCTGTATGCTGGAACTGTATATGGAGGTATATACTAGATACTGGCGAAATATAACTTACTCCTACCTGACAAGCATTCAAGGAGGTAAATGTATTAAAAAGCGGACTCTGCAAGTCGTTGATTTTCATCGACTCTGCAGAGGAAATTTAAAATGTCAATGGCTTTCAAGGCAAGTGTTGCCTTGAAAGCCATTGCAGTTTTAAATATCCCCTGCAAAGTTGCTGAATATCGGTGATTTGCAGAATCCACTGCTTAGTTCATTTACCCCAAGATAGAATATCGGTATCAGAGGCAGAACTAGCAAGCTGTGGGCCCCAGTGCAGGGGAGCAGGGAGGAGGGCACCGGGGCCCACAACTCGGTAGTTCCATGTGAAGTGGGCCCCATTATCTCCATGGGACCCGGTGCACCAATGGTAGTTCAGCCACTGATCTGTATATATGTTCCACATGTCTCCTTTCCATGTATGAACAAATGATTCCTACATGAAGTTTAAAAACATATGTCCTGTATCTAACGCCTATTTTCCTGTAGAGTGTAAGCTTGTGAGAAGGGCCCTCTTAATTATTAATCTGTCTGTAATACCCAGTCTGCTTTTTCACAATTTTAATGCAGATTATGCTGACACTATATAAATTGGTAAATATATATATTTTTTTCATGCACATCCATTATAATCAACATTATCTTCTGATTCTAGGTCCATACATTACCCTGGCCAAGCATTTCCTTAATTAAATTGGTAAAAAAAAATCATGAAAAGAATTTATATGTTTTAGTACTGCCGACGATCAGATAAATCAGCTGTATTATTGGTAAATGAATGCCTACATTTTGAGACATATCAATTCTTTGTTATTCTGCAGAGCTGAACTCTATCCTCCGAATCTTTGATGTGAGATAAAAGAGTTGTGGGCATTATTTGGCTTGGTGTTTGCACTTTAATCTCTGCTGGTTGACATATAATGTGAATTATTTATACTTCTTGGTATACAGAGTACCAGTGGGAGAGGTGGAGATGTGGGCATTGCTTCAGAAACATCAAATTATTTTGATTAATAATGTATTTATTTTACAGGCAGAGGCACATAAAGGAAGGCACACAGCTTAGAAAAATAAAAAATTGTATTAATTGTAATAATCTTTTATTGTTATCCAGATTATTAGGATTTCATTTAGACTGTTTGAAATTAGAGCATTACATGCACAGGGATACAACTTCCTGTAGCCAATCAGAGCATTAGAATATTCACATAAAACACATCAGAACAGTAGAATGCCCACAGGGCTTTAGAGCCAGATGAAAGCCATTTGTGCCCTAGGCAAGATACTGATCAGGGTGTACTCCAACCCCCAGGACCAGATAAATAATGGGGCTGATGGAACTGCAAATCCAGGTTGCCCAGATTGAGTCCGCTTCCTAGTGCCTGGCCATCTTATTACAAGTGCCTGGGCTGATCTGTTTCCTCTTCCATGTTCCCTGTCATTGGCGTCTGTTGGAGTGCAGCTGGGGCTGTACATGCCTTGCACCACCTTAGCACTCCATAACTACGTGTGCTGAGCTCCTCCAGTTGGAGCTCTGCACATATTCCTCTGGCTGTGGATGTTGAAGGAGCTCAGCACACATAGTTGCTGAGTGTCGAGCCAGTGCATGTTCCTCACCAGCTGCACCACTGTTTGTAACAAGAGAATGAAGGAAGATAGAAGAGGAGGATAAAGGAGGAGGAAGAAGAGTAAGGAGGAGGATGAAGGTAGAGGAAGGAGTGTTAGGAGCAGAGGGAAAAGGAGGAGGATGAAGGAGGAGGAAGCAGAGTAAGGAGGAGGAAGATGGAGGAGGAGGATGAAGGAGGAGGAAGCAGAGTAAGAAAGAGGAGGATAAAGAAGGAGGAAGAAGAGTAAGGAGAAGAAGGATGGAAGAGGAGGATGAAAGAGGAAGATGAAGAGTAAGGAAGCGAAGGATGGAGGAGGAGGATGAGGAGGAGGGAGAAGAGTAAGGAGGAGGAGGATGAAGGAGGAGGATGAAGGAGGAGGAAGCAGAGTTAGAAAGAGGAGGATAAAGGAGGAGGAAGAAGAGTAAGGAGAAGAAGGATGGAAGAGGAGGATGAAGGAGGAAGATGAAGAGTAAGGAGGCGGCGAATGGAGGAGGAGGATTGAGGAGTAGGGAGAAGAGTAAGGAGATGGAGGAAGAAGAAGAGTAAGGAGGAGGAGCAGGAGGATGAAGGAGAAGAAAGAAGAGTAATGAAGAGGAGGATGTTGGATCAGGATGAAGGAGGAGGAAGTAGAGTGACGAGGAGGAGAAGGAGAAGGAGGAGGATGCAGTAGGAGGAAGCAGAGTAAGGAGAAGGAGGATGAAGTAGGAGGAAGCAGAGTAAGTAGGAGAAAGATGGAGGAGGGGGAAGAAGAGTAAGGAGGAAGAAGATGGAGGAGGAGGATGAAGGAGGAGGAAGCAAAGTAAGTAGGAGGAGGATGAAGGGGGAGGAAGCAGAGTAAGAAGGAGGGGGATGTAAGAGGATGAAGAAGAGTAAGGAGAAGGAGGATTAAGGAGGAGGGGGAGGACTAAGGAGGAGGAGGATGGAGGAGTGAGCAAAGTAAGGAGGAGGAGAAGAAGGAGGAGATTGAAGGAAGTGAAAGCAGAGTTAGGAGAAGGGGGATGGAGGAGGAAGATGAAGGAGAAGGAAGAAGAGTAAGGAGAAGAAGGATGGAGGAGCAGGTTTAAAGAGGAGGATGTAGAGTGAGGAGGAGGAGGAGGATGAAGGAAGAGGAAGCAGAGTAAGTAGAAGGAGGATGGAGGAAGAGGATTAAATAGGAGAAAGCAGATTAAGGTAAAGGAGGAGGTTGAAGGAGAAGGAAATAGTAAGGAGGAGAAGGATGGTGTTAGATGTGTAGAGGGTGGTAATAGGGAGATTAAGATGCTGGTTGAGGAATATTATATGCTTGCCTAAAGAGGTGGGGTTTTAGGGAACACTTGAAAGATTGAAGACTAGAGGAAAGTCTTATTGTGCGAGGGAGTGAATTCCATAAAGTGGTTGCAGCCTGAATAATCGAAAATGCTCTCAAAATTGTATAACAGTCACTAGGATGCTCTCTGTATTGTATATCAGTCACTAGGATGCTCTCTGTATTGTATATTAGTCACTAGGATGCTCTCAATATTGTATAACAGTCACTAGGATGCTCTCTGTATTGTATATCAGTCACTATGATGCTCTCTTTATTCTATATTAGTCACTAGGATGCTCTCCGTATTGTATATCAGTCACTAGGGTGCTCTCAGTATTATATAACAGTCACTAGGATGCTCTATGTATTGTATATTGGTAACTAGGATGCTCTCTTTATTGTATAACCATCACTATGATGCTCTCTGTATTGTATATCAGTCACTAGGATGCTCTCTGTATTGTATATTGGTAACTAGGATGCTCTCTGTATTGTATATCGGCCACTAGGACGCTCTCTGTATTGTATATTGGTAACTAGGATGCTCTCTGTATTGTATATCGGCCACTAGGACGCTCTCTGTATTGTATATTGGTTACTAGGATGTTCTCTGTATTCTATGTCCCTAGGAAACTCTCTTTATTGTATATCTATCACTAGCACTGGGCAAATTATTATGCATAAAAGTAGAATACCTACTTTGTCTTACTACTATTTGCAATACATCCCTGTTATTTCTCCTTGAGGAAGCAATGTGCAGTCTAAATTTATATCTATATTTGTATAATGAATTCCTCATAAATTTGATCTATACCATTTTTATAATCAGTCCTACCATTTATATTCAATTTCCTGTCTATATCGATTGATACCATTTATATTCAGTTTCTGTTTTGTCGTCATTTATGGTCCATAAAATAACATAACTACCACTCAACTCTCCAGATTCCATCAGGATAGTACAAATTGTGGGAGACTGTCCTGCTCAGCCAGGACCTTGAGGAACAGCTGGGAGGTATTTGCTCTTCACTTTCCTTAAATTCTACATAAACCAGTTAATGGAATGTGCATTATGTAAGGGAACAAAAAAAGGAGGTGGTTGGCGCTACCCATACCCTTTATAATGTTGTTCATGAAGCCAGTAAATCAAATGCTTATTTTTTAATCCAAAAAATCTGGAATTTTGGATTAAAAAATGTACTTTTTTTTAATCCAAAGTGCTAGTATAGGTACTTGTTAATTATACAGGCACCAATGTAAAAGCTCAACAGCGAAGCTCCTACTTGTTCAGCTGTTGCAAATCTCCAACTTGACTTGAACCTCTGTTTCGTGCCACTGACCAAGGCTCCTGCTTCACCCAAACCTGGGACAGCCCTGCTGTCCACTAACTGTTAAAGGACATTGTGTACGAGGAGGGCAGTGTGCAAGTGAAGTATTAGGTTAAATAAGTCAGAGGGATCTTCGTTGTAATCTGTTTCCAATGGCACCAACCACCCAGAGGATCAACCCCAGACTCGAGCAACTTGTCTTCAGAAGCACTTGCCACTTACCCAGAGGACATGGCACACCCCAATGTGATGTTGCCACGCTCCCAGGGTGACTTGACCCCACACCTTTTTCACTTTCCTGATTTTCCAACTGTAAATGTTATGTATGCAATTATTTCACATCTGTGCTTCATGACTGCATAGTAAAAATTGAAAATATGCAGTATGCATGTAGACTAATCACAGTTATGCCATGTAGTCTATCTGTTGCAATTGTATGCAGATTTACGTACTGATTTGGTAATATTGAGTTGCCCTGTGGTGTCATAAGGTGATGTGACAAGAACTGTCCCTTTCAGCAATGATGCACAAGCAGAAGCAAAGAAAAAATTAATTGCATTGAATTGCATCCTAGACAAGTATGATTAGAACAAATATTAGAGATGCAGAGGGCGCAAGCTCCAATGACATCCAACGGGGTGAATGGTGTAAGCTGACATAGGGGTGCAACATGCTAAAATCATACAGCACCATTATAAAACCTTGCAAGTCTAATGGAAAGCAACACAAAGTTAAGTAATATGCAATGCTAGTTTTCCTTTAAATGTGCACTTCAGAATTTCTACTAGTAAATTGTTCGCCGTGATTCTGTGCTGTGGTGATGAATACAATCATCCCAAAGAACTATTGTTATTTTTTCATTTCTAGGTTCAGTTGGCTGATCTCAGCCTCTACAGTTCACCACCTGGGGTTTGATCATAGTGCGATATTTCCACGTCATGGTTACAATTTTTCACCGGTTGATTTTGTAGAGATTATCTCCTTCATACAGCGGGTAGTAAAATGTTTCAGAGGTTGCAGGAAATATACAGTGTGCCTTCATTTTGCTAAAGTGAATCCATCATCGTGCTTTAAGGGGTAGATTTATCAATTGTCTTAAAAAGGAAGAGTGGAAGTGTTGCCCATAGCGACCAATCAGACTCTAGCTATCATTTTCTAGAATGTACATGATAGCTACAATCTGGTTGCTATGGGCAACGCCTCTACTATTCCTGTTTGTAAGTTTTGATACCTTTAAGATGATTAGTAAAATAAATATAAAAGAAAAGTATAGCAAACCTCTTTCTGCTGATCTGCCGTTTTTCAGAAAGATCCTATTTTTTAGGCTATCTGGTTGTCACTGTGGCTCACACAATGTAAATACATAATAAGTACATTGCAGTAACAGATACTTAGATGACTCAGAGATAGTAGCAAGTATTAATCATCCAATAATATGTAGAAAACTACTGTCGTACTCTCTCATCCTTTACAGCGTTCCTCTGTTTACTCAGAGCCATGAAGCACTAAAGGGTTAATATAATGATTTTTAAAGACGTTGTTTTGTTTCGTGAGCAACAAACTGTATAAACAACATTAGAGCCTAATAGGATGAACAACGCAGTCCAACAATGCGCATCTATTCTTGTTCCAGGCTCTTCGTCTACCATCAGGCGCTGTGTCCTGAATTCCTAGCTACACTATAGTCATAGGAAATAATATCATTGTAGTCAGTCATTAATGCGGATTGTCCCTGAGGTTCCTTTATACTGCTGGGAACATAAAGACAACAAATTGAAATATTGATGTTTTTTCAGACTTGGAACTTGATAAATGTTTCACTGTTCACCTGCACCTGAAATAATTGTGTCCCCCGTTCCTACACTTGGCATGATTAAAATATATTGCAGTACAGAAGAAAAGAGAAAAGTTTTGATGTAGCATTATCAGAGTACTTGAAAACAATATTAGACTCACAATAGCTACAAAAAAGAACCCAGTCTGTTGCAGTGATATACAGCAACGTCTTCTTATTCTTTAATCCAGAGAACAACATGAGTCTGACGGTGCACCCTGGGGTATGTGTATCAAGCTGTGAGTTTCTGGCAGTTTTGAAAAGTGGAGATGTTGCCTATAGCAACCAATCAGATTCTAGCTATCCTTTTGTATAATGTAATTTGGCATAGCGCCCTGGTCGGGTGCCCCTCACGCACAGCTCTGGTTACGGTCCGGCTCCAATGTATAAGACATAATCCAGGAGGAATGTATGTCGAGGGATTGTTAGCTCCTTATAAACATGTCACATTTGTTGATACTTGCTGATTGGCTCTTTTACGTTCACTGTAATGTGATTGACCTGATTCTAAAGTGGGTGATAAAATTAGTCTCTGAATTTTGGGTGATTCAATAATTAATTCACTGCTGGGAAATCTCTGAAATGTATTTCCAAATGGATTTGCCCATCTCTCTATTCAAGGGGAGGGGGGATTCATAGAAGCCGAAGGTATTTCACACATGTGTGAGAAGGGGTAGCCATAGCCCCACCCCCCACTATAATGACGCGATTAAGCTCCGCCCTTGCCATTCAATGCTGTGAATTTAGGTTTGCCTACTCTTCTGGGAGTCCGGGAGGACTCCCTGAAATTCGGGGGCCTCCCTGGATTTCCGGCAAAGTAGGCGAGTATGAGGTGTTTTCTCAAAGACCAATGAACTGTATAAGTGTTGTCTATAGCAGAACAGTCACATAAATCTCTTTATAACTTCATTCAACATAAGCCATCAGGCCGGAAACAGAGCTTTGTGTAGTGGGTGAGATGCTGGGGGGTCTGGGTCAACATTCTAAGCCATGCGCTAGAATGTGTTGGGATTTGGGCATATTCTGAACACTAAGGTATCTGATTGTAAACTGAACAGCCAGTATTTTACGGCCTATGCCTGGTAAACATTGAAAAAATACTTGACATTCAAGTGTCACCACAGGAGGAGGCCAATCTCTGTAAGAGAAGAATAAGGTCAGTTGTGTGGAATCAATGTACTAGGCCATTGTCCTACATTTTGAAATTCAGAGCAAGCAACATGAATAAGTATGTCGTACTCTCCAGCCTGGGACTGATTCTCGCCACACAGAGGCTGTTACTGCTTCTCAGCCCGAGTGTGAGTGCCAGGATAACTGTCCAATTCAATCATACTCATAAGTATCCATATTGGGTGAGAACCAGCCATTCAGGTCAATTCCAAGGATCTGTTCCAGCTTCATTGAGGCTTGACAGGCTAATTGCTGTCATCTTTTAACTGCATTTTCCTCCAGAAATGGTAATAATACAATTAATCTCCATCGCATTATTATTTGGCTCATCTTGGAGCGACACACACTGGTAAGGCCCATTGTCCAATATCGTCACTGATATTGCAGCGTATGTGCCCAGCCGAAGTAGCGGATTTTCCCTGCAAGTCTAAAGACCTGAAATGTTACTACCTTTATATACTGCAGGCAAAGCACTCAACAGTCACAGGGGAAGACTTTCTGCAGCAAAAGCTTCTGATAGGTGGAGATCAGATTCTAGTTATCACTCATTTAAGAACATTCTACAAAAATGACAGCTAGAATCTGATTGGTTGCTACAGGCAACATCTCCACTTTTGAAACCCACCGGAAACTCGCTGCTTGATACATGTACCTCCAGGAGCACTAGATTATCAGACATTAGGTGCGAGAGGTGGAAGTTTCCATCACTGCGTCCCATTACCTAACAATAGGATGCTTTCCCCTGTTTCCGACGCGCGCATGCACGGTTACTCTCGTGTCCCGTTGCTAGGCAACGGGAGGCTAGGCAGCTTTCAGTTGGCGGTCAGCATGTCTGATCGCCGGACAACCACCCACCAATCAGGGCTCACCAAGGGGGATTTATAGGAGCCTCTGGCACCACTAGCGTGCCAGAATATTGGTTTCACCCAGCTCCAGCTTCTTGTTTGTATTTGATTCCCACTCCAGTGTTGACCCGGCTTCCCTCTGACCTTCCACTTGGATTTCGCCTTGTACCTTGCCATTAGTTCGGGTTGCCTGATTCCTGGCCTGCCTCTGACTATTCTTTGGATCTCCCTTTTGTACCTTGCTGGCCCTTTGGTTTCGACCCGGATTGATTGACAACGTTCTGTCCACTCTGTTACTACACTGATGGCTGTCTTGGAGAACCGCGACCTGCGCACCCTCTTGCAGCGAACCCCAAACTCCCTTGCGGTGGTCCCTGGTGCGTTAGACTCCACGCCTCCTTGCTCAGCTGCGCTAATACTAGCTAATAACCACCTCTCAGATCGTGACAATCAGCACGTCTGCATGATATTATAAAGTCATCTCTTTGGGATTTAGGTAAAAATGTAAATAAAAATGTTGTTTTTTTTTCATTAGGGTGTATTTTCCTTTTAGAACTTTGTAGACTTTAATATATATTCCTCCCTGTTGAATTTCCTCTCTTTGTAGCTTATACTTTACCTGCATAGTATGATCTACATTTTTCATAAAACAGATAAAAGTGCAGAGAGAGCCTCTGAGCTGGCTCAGATTTTTCATAAGGGTCTTTTCTACCTGTTGATGCGAAGATCGAATGTTTAATTTATTACGTGAGGTGCTTGACAGTGCATGCACCTGTAAAATTAGCAGTTGTAATGTTAAGCGCGGAATCAGCATAACGTGAGTACATCTGTCTAGAAATATGTTTGGTAAAATGAAAACGTAAGAAAACAATCACACACTAAAGTATACCGATATATAATAAATATGTATCAGTCTAACAAACTTACCAACTCACTCTGTTCCTCGTACCTAGTGAATTGTTAGGCTGCCTTCTCGTGAATAATTGGTTCAGACCACAAAACGGCTGCCTTTGTGTGAAGTGGTGAAACCAGACTTCTATCTATCAACTGTGGCGGCTTAGATGGTAAAGGTCCAAATTCAGCGGGCTGCCCCACCGTTCCACTAGTCAGGTCTTAATTCCCAACTCCTGGATAGTTGGGCCCCTAATGGGTGTTGCTTGCAGCAAAGGCAGGTATTGAAAGGGTGTTTTTAGGGGAGGGAAAGGGGGTTGATAATGGCCTAGTGCTTCTGAAGAGTTGGTTGCATTGCATGCCCCAATGCGACATGGCCGCATGTATGATCAGGCCCCTGCTCCTGCAAGTGCACACAATGCACCAATGCAAAGTTTGGGAATTGTGTAGACTTGCTCTGATAATGCACCCGACTGGTGTAGAGGTTTTGGATAACCATTTCAAAAAGATGAAAGGAAACGATGTGAAACAGTGCAGGAATCATTAAACAGAATGTCGCTAACAGTATCTGAGGTAATACTCCCTCAATAACAATCTCTCACAGTCCATGCAGGTACACAGCTCTTCAGGCATTGTAGTAAAGTCCTTTCATGTTACTGCTTGCCACAAAACATCATTTACTATTCTTGTACTGTTCACAGTTGCAGCCCTTGCAATTAAATACACTTTCAGCAGCAAACAGCCTTAACAGCCTGCAGACTTCTGTTCACAGAGCAGGGGTGGATCTCACTGCAGTGTCTGTAACATGCTGTCTCCTCAGATGTTTCTCTCTCGCTCTCTGCTTCTCTCCTCCTTCTCCTTGCTGCATCTGATTCTCTCTGACATGTCCTCTCTCTTCCAATCTGTCTGTATCTCTCTCTCCTCTCTATTCTCTCCTGTCTCTCCTTTTTGCTATCTCTCTCTCCTCCCTCTTATCTGCTCTCTGTCTCTTCTTGCTGCCATCTCTATTTGTTCTCTGTCTCTCGTTTCTGCTATATCTCTCTTCTCCCGTTTATCTGCGCTCTGTCTCTCCGTTCTGCTATCTCTCTCTTCTCCCTTTTATCTGCGCTCTGTCTCTCCTTTCTGCTATCTCTCGCTCTTCCCTCTTATCTGCTCTCTGTCTCTTCTTGCTGCTATCTCTATTTGTTCTCTGTCTCTCTGTCTCTCGTTCCTGCTATATCTCTCTTCTCCCTTTTATCTGCTCACTGTCTCTCCTTTCTGCTATCCCCTTCTTTTCATATCTGCTATCTCTGTCTATCCTCCTATCGGCTATCTCTGTCTCTCCTCCTATCAGCTATCTCTGTCTCTCCACCAATCTGCTATCTCTGTCTCTCCACGTATCGACTATCTCTCCTCCTATCTGCTATCTCTGTCTCTCCTCCTATCTGCTATCTCTGTCTCTCCTCCATTTGGCTATCTCTGTCTCTCCTCCTATCTGCTATCTCTGTCTCTCCTCCTATCGGCTATCTCTGTCTCTCCTCTTATCTGCTATCTCTGTCTCTCCTCCTATCGGCTATCTCTGTCTCTCCTCCTATCTGCTATCTCTGTCTTTCCTCCTATCGGCTATCTCTGTCTCTCCTCCTATCTGCTATCTCTGTCTCTCCTCCTATCGGCTATCTCTCCTCCTATCTGCTATCTCTGTCTCTCCTCCTATCTGCTATCTCTGTCTCCCCACCTATCTGCTATCTCTGTCTCTCCTCCTATCTGCTATCTCTGTCTCTCCTCCTATTGGCTATCTCTGTCTCTCCACCTATCTGCTATCTCTGTCTCTCCACCTATCTGATATCTCTGTCTCTCCTCCTATCCGCTATCCTTGTCTCTCCACCTATCTGCTATCTCTGTCTCTCCTCCTATCTGCTATCTCTGTCTCTCCACCTATCTGCTATCTCTGTCTCTCCTCCTATCTGCTATCTCTGTCTCTCCACCTATCTGCTATCTCTGGCTCTCCTCCTATCTGCTATCTCTGTCTCTCCTCCTATCTGCTATCTCTGTCTCTCCTCCTATTTGCTATCTCTGTCTCTCCTCCTATCTGCTATCTCTGTCTCTCCACCTATCTGCTATCTCTGTCTCACCACCTATCTGCTATCTCTGTCTCTCCTCCTATCTGCTATCTCTGTCTCTCCTCCTATCTGCTATCTCTGTCTCTCCTCCTATCTGTTATCTCTGTCTCTCCACCTATCTGCTATCTCTGTCTCTCCACCTATCTGCTATCTCTGTCTCTCCACCTATCGGCTGTCTCTGTCTCTCCTTCTATCTGCTATCTCTGTCTCTCCCCTATCTGTTATCTTTGTCTCTCAACCTATCTGCTATCTCTGTCTCTCCTCCTATCTGCTATCTCTGTCTCTCCTCCTATCTGCTATCTCTGTCTCTCCACCTTTCTGCTATCTCTGTCTCTCCTCCTATCTGCTATCTTTGTCTCTCCTCCTATCTGCTATCTCTGTCTCTCCTCTTATTTGCTATCTCTGTCTCTCCTCCTATCTGTTATCTCTGTCTCTCCACCTATCTGCTATCTCTGTCTCTCCACCTATCTGCTATCTCTGTCTCTCCACCTATCGGCTGTCTCTGTCTCTCCTTCTATCTGCTATATCTGTCTCTCCCCTATCTGTTATCTTTGTCTCTCAACCTATCTGCTATCTCTGTCTCTCCTCCTATCTGCTATCTCTGTCTCTCCTCCTATCTGCTATCTCTGTCTCTCCACCTTTCTGCTATCTCTGTCTCTCCTCCTATCTGCTATCTTTGTCTCTCCTCCTATCTGCTATCTCTGTCTCTCCTCTTATTTGCTATCTCTGTCTCTCCTCCTATCTGCTATCTCTGTGTCTCCACCTATCTGCTATCTCTGTCTCTCCTATCTGCTATCTCTGTCTCTCCACCTCTCTGCTATCTCTGTCTCTCCACCTATCTGCTATCTCTGTGTGGTGGTCGAGTACTGATAGGAAATCCTTCCCTTACCTTGTCCTCCAGACACGAGTCAGGTTCTTTTCTCTTTTGGATATCCGGTGGTCAGGAGATAAATACTTCAATGAAAGGGACAAGGATTGGTCAAACAACTTGATTTTATTGAGAATGCGGTAAGGCTAGTTTTGGTAAGCCACCGCGCCACTGACCCCTTCAGCTCAATATTAATGACAAAATAATGCGTCTGATCAGCATAGAGCACAATAGCATTTAACATATAACATACACCTGGTGAGTATAAGGCAGAATAACGATAACATCTTCAATACACATTGTCTAATAAGGCACACTGGCAATCACAGTCACTACCCTCACGTCAACAATATCCGACTGGTGATGATGCAGCAACCATCAATAATAACCCAGCAAGACTCTTACGGTCACTACCGCGCCCACTAGAGGGCTACTTCTTATTCAGGTGTTTGGGGTATTGTGCTATTCACTATGGGTCAGGCACCGCACTTTTAGCCTCTACTGCTGAGTTAACTTGAATTGCAGCGGTACCACTAACACTGAATGTCACACCTTTAATATTAATAAATCAATTCCTAGGTAAATCACATAACATTAACATCATTTAAAACATTTGGTGCACCAATATTATCCCCGGTAACGTTACCATATTTTCCACTCAATCCTGGGCTGACCTGTGCACAGGGTAGTGTTCCAATGTCCTGCAGAGGTTTCCATCAAGGGTTAAATATTATAGTAGAAAGCAGAGCTGTTGCTCATTTCAGCCACAAGATGGCGCTGTTCTCTCAACAGCCAATGAATCTCTATCAGCACATGTACTCTGCAGCAGAGTATAATGTCCAGATATCAGTACACACACAGGATATAGCTGAAACGACCATCTTAATTGTTCCCTGCAGCCTGTGTATAGGTATGATCTAGGGGAAAAGCTCTCACAATCCTTCCTTGTACAAGAATGCAATGTCAGTTTTGGATAGATTCTCTCATCACTCTTCCCTCTGACACTGGGGTGTGTGCAATACACTGCAGGCTAAGGTTTTACCTTGAAAAGAGTTCTGTAGTTAGTGAATACTGTCTTTGGCACCCCGCTGCGTGTCCCCAGCTGTTCTCCGTCTGCTTTGCTGGCAATGTCACAGTTCTGGCAGCAGCTTATCTTCTCTCTGCTTGGCTGCACATCCTCCCCCTTGTTCCTTCTACCATGCTGCTCTCTCTCACCTCCTTCCTGCACAACCTCTTTCTGTTACTCCCCCAGCCAATCAGGGCCTTCATCCTCCTCATGTCAATAACTCCTGGGCACAAGTTTTCAGGAGCACAATTAACCCCTTGTAGCCCTGCATTTTAAAAGCGTTTATGCACTTCCTCTGTGCTGTTCAACAGGACTTTGGGGTACCACATCTGTCTCTCCTCCTATCTGCTATCTCTGTCTCTCCACCTATCGGCTGTCTCTGTCTCTCCACCTATCTGCTATCTCTGTCTCTCCACCTATCTGCTATCTCTGTCTCTCCTCCTATCTGCTATCTCTGTCTCTCCACCTATCTGCTATCTCTGTCTTTCCACTTATCGGCTGTCTCTGTCTCCACATATCTGCTATCTCTGTCTCTCCACCTATCTGCTATCTCTGTCTCTCCACCTCTCTGCTATCTCTGTCTCTCCTCCTATCTTCTATCTCTGTCTCTCCACCTTTCTGCTATTTCTGTCTCTCCTCCTATCTGCTATCTCTGTCTCTCCACCTATACTGCTGTCTCTGTCTCTCCACTTATCGGCTGTCTCTGTCTCTCCACCTATCTGCTATCTCTGTCTCTCCACCTATCTGCTATCTCTGTCTTTCCTCCTATCTGCTATCTCTGTCTCTCCACCTATCGGCTGTCTGTCTCTCCACCTATCTGCTATCTCTGTCTCTACACCTATCGGCTGTCTCTGTCTCTCCACCTATCTGCTATCTCTGTCTCTCCACCTATCTGCTATCTCTGTCTCTCCACCTATCTGCTATCTCTGTCTCTCCACCTATCTGCTATCTCTCACCCTCTTCCCATCTGCTATTTCCCTCTTTCTCTTTATGAGGAGAACAATGATCAGGACTATTATAGTCCTGGTCCAGCTCCTCCACTATCATTGATTTCGATTTAAATGGTGTCTCTAATTACAGTGGTTTTGGGTGCTACTAGCTCCCATGTTATCCAGTGGTTCAATGTAGTTTAATACTGTACATGTGTTATAAATTTGCATCACGAATGTTGCTATATATTGTGAATATACAGTATGCCGATGTTGTGATATAAATCTAAAGTTATTGCTACCACAGTTATGGACTTGACCATATATAGTTAATACTTGGCTAATATAAGTCACCTGTTGTAGTTTAAATGGTAAAATGTGCCGTATACAGTCTGCAAGTAGATATAGTCTAAACGCAATGACTTTCTATGGGGTAGGTACTATTGTATTAAGATTGTGTCCTGTGCGTATTTATGTTAATTGTTCTATAAGTTACACAAGTAATTCTTAATTGTGGCCAAGTGGAGTGTTTAATTAGGGATAAAGGAGAACAATAGGTGTGGGTTAAACAACTAGCAAATGCAGATACTATCAACCTTTTCATGGTTTGAAAAACTGCAAGCAGTCAGCATGGAGACTTCATCTGTTTATCGCGAGTCAGAGAAGGAAGCCAGTGTCTGATTGGTTATTATAGTTTAGATCAGATTTTGCACATGAATCCGATGTTAGTAAATGATCACTAATGTGTACTGACGTTTATTGCCTAGAGAGAAAGGTCTTCTCTTCCTGATAGCTTAATCCGACATTTTCCAATGTGTTTACGTATTTATACTGAGAGATGCAAAGTTAATTGTCAATTAACAACAAATGTAATTTGATCATCATTTCAGATCATGTGTACTGTAGAAAAAAACATCTAAACAGTCATAATAAATGTGTATTCAATAAGGATGTATGAAACCACAGAGATTCTGCTTGTCACAATAAGTAATGAATTGCGGAAAATGTCACTTGGATTTGAAATTTATTAAAAAAAGGCAAAATGATCACCCTGAGGTCAGCGCTCTCATGATATCACAGCGTGGTTTATAATAATAGTAAATAAATAAAAGGCTTATTTAAAGAGGGTCAAATTAAACCGAACGTAGTTAAAACCAGTCGGGTGAATGACAGAGGGACTCACCCAATCAATATAAATATTTGCTGGTTAGTGTTAGGTCACAGGTCACTGCTCCCCGATGAAGTCATCAGACTCTTGGTCCGCCTGTGGGGAGGAACCCTTGTCGGATTTATACAGGACATGCCATTGTCGAGTCCAGAGAGGGGCGTAGTCAATCCATATGACAAAGTTAGGCGAATAGATAAGGTTTATCCTGGGTTGGTGATATAATGGTCTGACCTTTCCACCTTTATTGGTTTTACAAAAACTAAGCTGACTTCCCTGCTCTCGTCGCCACATATATTCAATTTGTATTCAATAAAACGGTGTCCTCTTCCATCTTATTCGATGTCCGTGTCTTTTATTAGTTAATGCTAAGTTGTATAGAAATTAGTTTGATTGGGTTGTGTTTGGGGTGTGGACTAACGCTATGCTTTTTAGCGTTTTATTTTGTCAGAGGACTACATTGCAGTCATGATTACCACTGGTTATAAAACACTTATCACACACAATGCACTGTGTAATAAAAATCAATCAATAAACAGTTAAACAATGGGCAGCGTGCCCTCCGAAATGCTCAGCCAGCCCCAGTGCCAGGCAGTCTGGGCTGGTTTCCCCAACAACAGGGAGGTCAAGAGAATGACGTTCTCCTGCTATCGTGAAATCAGCCACGATTTGTGGTCAGCACAAGTTGCCTCTATATTTATTGAGGTGAAAAAAGTAGCAGAGGCAACCAGCACAGCACTGTAAAGTACTGGAGTTATTCCCAATCCCCCTGGGCTTGTCAAGGTCTAGTCAGCATGTAGACTTTATTAGACCAGGATCATTTCCAGTTTGGGGAGGCCAAAACAGATTTGGCTATTTAGCAGTTGTGCCAATCAGACAGGTTATATGGGGACCTGGTATAGGCTGATGATGGCACGCAGAGGCTGATAGCAGTCTTCTTTCAATTTGATTTACTGAGATGCCCCAGAATGATCCAATCAATGTGGATCAAATCATTGTCAATTGGGCAAGAATGCCGTTGTGTAAGACCAACATTAGAAACAGGATAGCCAAACTACCTCTGATTCACAAGTTGCAGGTGACAACAGGGGGTAAATGTATTATACTCCGATTTTTGCAAATAAACGATATTCTGCGACTTTGACAGCAAAAATGTAAACTGCAGTGTGTTTAAAGGAAATTTTTGCTGTCAAAGTATCATCGATTTGCAAAAATCATGGCATAATACATTTACCCCAAGGACTTGATCCTCGATTCTATATCACTCATCAGATATATGTCTATTAATGATATGGATACTCAGAATGGACACAGTACCTATAGCTGGTGATATAAAAGGCTCCTTGTGACTCTCACATACACAGCTGTATTCTGTAGAGGTCACATGCACAAGCTAGTAATGTATAGAGAGGCACCAGTATCAAATCATAGAATCAAAGGAAAATCTAGAAGAGATTGTCAAGGATGCTGAAGATCAAAGAGCTAGAGGAGTGTTTGGCCAGACATTAAGTAACTCACTTATTAAACAAGCACTGAAGCAGAAAGCAGAGACAAGATCAATAGCCTTCAGAGGAGCAGTACTGTATAACACATTAGGCAGTGACTATCTGCAATGGTCAAGTGTCTCAGCGGGTGTCCAATTTAAAGTGAGAACACATGTATCCAGATTCTATTCATTGCAATCACGCGCAGCTGAAGACACCTGTCGGATGAAGCACATGGATATGTGCAAACTCCCCCAGTACTTTACCAACACTGTATCCCCCACCCTCTCTTTTTAAAGGAAATATCAACCCAAGTACATTTTTATGTAATCAAGAGACCCCAAGTAGCCACATGTCAGTGTGTAGTGGGCACTGTCCAGTCAGGAGTGAGGAGAACGAGAAGATCCAAACGGGTAACATTTATTGGCAGAGGTGCAGGAACATCACATGGCAAAGGGGGTAACATGATCAGTAACACAGCAATGGGTGCACAGAAAAGGAGTTCACAGCAGAAAATAGCAGTTTTCTGAGTGTTCTGGTCTAAATAACAGCACTAGACCAGGCAGAGTCATAAAAGAGTTCAACAAAAACACTCATTCCTCTAGTAGAGCAACTCAGTGTGTGCCGTCATATCTTATAAAGGCCATAAGACCGCCCAGTTATGTCATAAAGGAGCTCTCAAACTCTCTAAAGCATACTGGGGCACATTTATCAATGTTCTCAAAAAGGGAAAAATAGTTTCCAATCCTTATCGCATTGATAATGATTGAACTATTTCTCAAATTTATGAAGAACACAACACAGAAACAGCAGTTCCGATAAACTGCTGTTTCTGTGATAAAAAAAAATACTTACCACGTCCTCTTCGTAATGCGCCGTCTCCGGATCTCCTCCTTGTCTTCTTCGTTCTTCTTCATACTGCAATTGCGCATGTGCAGTTCAAAGACCTGGGCATGCGCACAATCATCTAGTTGCAGAGACAGAGCGGTGAGTGACAGGGAGGGATCATGTGATCCCTCCACACATGCGCTGTCCAGCTCTGCTCTTCGGAGCAGAGCTGACAGCACTGACATTTTTCAATTATGATAATGTACGCCAGCTTCAGCTACAAGTGCCGTTGAAGTTACGGTAAGTGTGTGAAAGTATAATAGCACCACTTGTTAAATATGCCCCATTGTCCTGATTTTAGGGAGACTATCCTGCCGACTTTTGTGCTGAGTGCTGAGGCTATTGAGAGGTACATCCCTGATAACCAGGTGATATTTTGGAATTCAGACATTTCTTCTCTCCGCGACTTGTCATGTGACGGAAGCACTGATTGATCAGCTTGTTCAGTCATTGGTAATAGATACATAAACCATTAGAGAGAAGCTGGAGTGAGGAGTTTATCCACATAGGCATCATGCCCATTCTGTGCAGATACTTTAGGTTAGGTGAGTTTAATATTAAAAACTGTGTTCAGGTGAACATTTCCATTAAAAAGCGATGGTTGTGATGCGGTTACTTTGAGATGGGGACATTTCTACCCCTCCTTGATTAGAATATTGTGAGTGTATCCCTGTGCAGCAACTGAGTTGCGTAGGACATAATACACATGTCTAGGGCTCCTGCCGTTGAGATACATGGTGGACGAGGGGTTAATAATGTGTTTGAGTGATTTATCTCCTTTAAATACACCATGAAGATAATTTCTGAATGTGCAGAACATGCAGACAGGCGGAACTTTACAGCCATCTGTCCTACTGCTTGTCTCCTAAAGTACTGCTCAGTGTAGCTTCATTTATGTCTAAATTAATCATCATGAAGTGAGGGGACGTCGGGTCTGTCAAATTACATGTGTCATGTTTGTGATTCAGTGATCTTGTGCAGCAAAACAAGGTGGTGTGCATATGTGTGCATAATTAGGTGCCTTGGCGTGCGAGGAGCACCATTCACTTGCCCAGCCCCTCACATTGGAGAATGCTAATGTTTGCACCTGTACAGAGACGAGCTATGAAGAATTGCATCATTAAGTGGGCAGGGCACAGAGTGTGATGGCGCTATTGGTGTCTTCGCCTCATCCCAATTGGCGTTCACTGGAGTAGGTGAGGGCTTGATGGTGGCATTTGCTTTATCACGGAACATCCCCATCCACCTTGCAGGCAGAGAGAGAATGGGAGGTCTCACTCTAATCCGAGAGTCTCCCAAACATAACGGGAAAGTAGGCAGCTATGACCTTTAAATTGGCCTAATGCACTTAATATAATATAAAAATTACAGGAGCTTAAGCCACCTTGAAGAACAAGTAAAGCCATTATTTGACTTTAATATATATGGAGGCCTGTGTATTACTGAGCTGAAATAACTGGATGCAATTACTTTCCTGGCTGCTCAGGCGAAGAAACCTTGACTGGGATTCTAAATCTATTTGTATAGGCTACTGGTTTTTAATAATGAGCCTTTTATTTTCTATTTTAATCTTTTGATTGAAATTTTTTAGGATTAAGTTAAAGTATTTTGGCAATAGTTTAAATGAATTCCACTTCTCCCGTCAAGCAATACTGTTCACTATTGATTGTCTAGTGATGTAGCTCTTCCGCATCATGGAGTCATGTGATACTCAGACTGTAAGCTCCCACTTCTTCTTATCCACATCATGGAGTGATGTGATACTCAGACTGTAAGCTCCCACTTCTTCTTATCCACATCATGGAGTCATGTGATACTCAGACTGTAAGCTCCCACTTCTTCTTATCCACATCATGGAGTGATGTGATACTCAGACTGTAAGCTCCCACTTCTTCTGAGCCAAAGACCAACAGCAGATTAGTGGTAGGGATGTTGACCATTTTCGTAATTGCTCAAATTTTCAGTGGCTTTGACTCATTTGTACCTGTAAAGACCATCAATAAACATACACTATGACATCCTACTAGATACTTTGAAGCTTTATTCATTCAGTTATTTAGCAAATATTGGCAGTATGTATGTAGTGTGGACCACATTCTCTTAACAAAGCTGGTGCAAATAATACGGATACTAAACACGTACTTTAGAGATGCCCTGAACTTGAATCGACAACATTTGCATAGGCACTGCCGTACTGTGCATTGTCTACGACCGTCAACCCCTTCCCATCCCGATTCTGCCCTTCAAGTCGTAGACGGTTGCAAGTGTCAGTTGCATTCAGACATGGATTGCATTCAATTGCGCTCACTGACGTCAGCCCAGTTCTGGCTCATGCGCAGAGCTTTTTTGCACCTAAATGGACTTACATCTGAAGATGAATTAGGCCCTTTGTATCTTAATCCACTTTGTTATAAGAGAGCATTATGTATGAAACTAAATTGTTAAACTGCAGTTATTAAGACAGAAAGGGACAAAATAATGTAGGATTGAAAAATAATAGAGTCTATGGAAAGTGTACCTCCTCAGGGGCAAATGCAGGATTTGTAGAGGGGGGTCTCCACACCACGCCACCAGTGGGCGTGACCAGCATGCATGGGGGCTTGGCTAAAATTTTAGACAGTGCTTGGCTGCTCTCCAACTCTTCCTATCCCCATAATATACATGGGCAATGCTGCGTGCACTACTGTGTGCTCTCCCTTTTCAAGCAGAGCTGTGTGAAGTGGGAGCATGGTCCAGCCACCTCAATTATACAGTGCCCCAGGCTTAGAGGGGAGTTTCCAGGCACTAGAAACCCCCCCCCCCTTGTTTGCCTATGGCTTGGTTAATGGAAAACCTTTTTGTAGGTGGTTATAACTGCATATTAATTACTTTTTCATGAAAGTTTCCTTCTAAGAAAAATGCCTGCTCATTCAGCCTTACATTTCCGCTATGTACCTAATAAATACCAGGTAATTTCTGAAATCTCCATCAAAAAGAATAGTGACAGGTCATTTTTTCCCAATATAATTAATCCTAACTACAGTCATTTTCACTTCTACTAGGACTTTGCCACTCGGTGGAAATCTTGGTAGATATATCCGGGCAGTGTCGGACTGAGGCATGAAGGGCCCACCGGGGGACTGCAACGCTAGGGGCCCACCAGAGGGGGTGTGGCCAGCCATCATAGAGGCGAGACCAGACACTAAAGGGAGAGTGGTCAGCCCACGAAAGACAGCTAGCACCATAGTGTAGTATATAAAGAATGCAGTGTGCTCATCCTCTTTTAAAATGGCAGGCTGACTGCGCACCTAGTTACTAACCTGCTCATGCTCCCCTGGGCGGTTGGATATCCGGAACTCCTACTCTCATCTGCCCTGCTCAAAGTGAAAAACACACTACCGTGCAGGTTCAGAGAGCCCAGATTCGGCTCTCTGCACATGTGTGGTAGTGTGTTTAACGGGAGTGTTTGGCAAAAACGAGGGGGGGGGGAGAGGGGTTGCGCTCTACTCTTACTGTTGCAAGAGCAGCACTAACACAGGGTATCCCTCCCTACGAACTAATAATATACTGAAAGTTAAGCGCTCATTGACTTATGTATTATTCCAAGTGTAATGCTAATAATAAAATTTGTATTTTTCTATATCTTGTATTAGGCTGTGAGCAAGAGGCTCGGTTCAATTAGTGGGATAACATTTAATGTTAGTTTTATCGCAATTTATTGAATGCTGGTTAAAATACATAAAAATACATTAATATAGACAAATAAAATACTCCCATTAAACCACAGTATTTATATTATGAGGCATTGATTTTTATATACATACATATGGTATGGCATCAATTGAACATACATAAAAAATCAGACAACCCTAGGTATATAGACCTGGACTAGTCTAGCTATTGGGAGGCAAATGGCAGTGGGTATAAATGCTGCATTGATCCAGATATAACACAGTCACTGATATCTCAATAAAATAATGATCATAGCATACAAGTCCAGTAGATGGGAATTGGTATTTCTTTAAGTATCTGCTAGTGCAATATAAATATTCAGATCACTGTCCACATATATCACATGGTTATTGCTGCAATGCTTTCAAATTTAACTTTGTTTACTTGTAGTTTCGATGTATATAGAGATG
Source organism: Mixophyes fleayi (assembly GCF_038048845.1). Lineage (NCBI taxonomy): Eukaryota > Metazoa > Chordata > Amphibia > Anura > Limnodynastidae > Mixophyes > Mixophyes fleayi. The sequence goes on along the minus strand of NC_134403.1, from coordinate 22,455,264 downwards.
GTGGCCGGGTACCCAGTGTGCTGAAATCAGAGGATGTTTCTCATGGTCCGTGCTTGTTACTGTTGGAGAGGAAGGCGCCTGCGTTCCACTGTGGAACGCATCTGTCCCTTCCTGTTCTCGCGTATGTCCAATAGATGAATTGTATGCAAGTCGGGAGTCAGCTATTTTCTTAGCTCCTCCCTAACAATGGAGGGGGCGTGGCTATAATGTGGCGGGGCCTACCGGTGGATAGTCCGGCTGCCCTGCAGGCCAGTCCGAGCCTGTATCCGGGTCACTGCTGGTCTGCTACAGGTGCGGAAATGAATAGGGCAGTGTAGTACATGTCCTGTTTTGATAAACTAAATAACTTGAAACAACCCCCATCCCCTTCATCTGAGAGAAGTTCTGTGTCTCCCGCTAATAACATGCTAATTGACCCGGCTAGTATGCTAAATAGCCCATTCAGGATGCGAATCACAACCACTACTGTATACCAGCTCCGGATTAGTGCTCTGCACCAATGAGAACGGCTGTAAGGGAGCAGGGGGCTGGTGAGGAAAGAACAGTATGTTGCTCTGTAGGATTTGTAGAGGGGGGTCTGACCAGCATGCATGGGGGCATGGCTATAATATTAGACAGTGCTTGGCTGCTCTCCAACTCTTCCTATTCCTATACTTTAGATAGGTAATGATGCGTGCACTACTGTTAGGTGCACGCAGCTCTCCCTTTTCAAGCAGAGCCGTGTGAAGCGAGGGCAGGGTCCAGCCACCTCAATTATACAGTGCCCCAGGCTTGGAGGGGGTTTCCAGGCACTAGGAAACCCCCCATCGGTTTGCCTATGTATGCATTTAACAAACAGACTGCACTATTTATCTTCCTCACTCCCAGCTGAACCGGAGGGAGGTAAAGGACAGTTCTGTTTCCTTCAGGTTTTCTATATATATACCGTACTAAACCAATGAGGACCTGTCACAGAGCTGAAGTGGCCTCTTTAATGTAAAAGTTTTTGCAATATATCCTAAAAAAATCAAATGCGGTAGATAAGCTTCGTGTTGCTGCTAATATGCTTTCCTTATGTAGAACAAGTAGTGAACTGCAGGAGGGTCTAACCTCAGCTTCTTCTCCTAATGAGCACAGAACATGCAGTGATTCAGTCATGGAACCCAGTGAATACTAATGTCACAATACAAATGAAGGATCCTAATAGTCAATCCATAGAGTGTTGGATTTTGGAGAACTCCAGGGGTACTCTGTGTGAGATCGCTGCATTCATTTACTCCTCTTGCACATAACTTAGCGTAAACCCAGTCCTGAATGAAATCTTGAAAATGTATTTTTCTCACACTTAGAAATAGCTTTGTCTACGTCTTACTGTGGAAAACTGTATTTTACGACACTAATATATTTGCATGAATTGTCCTTGTAGATTTAAAAGATAATTACAGACTGGAGGGCATATTTAGTAAACTACAAGTTTGAAAAAGTGGAGATGTTGCCTATAGCAACCAATCAGATTCTAGCTGTCATTTAGTAGAATGTGCTAAATAAATGACAACTAGAATCTGATTGGTTGCTATAGGCAACATCTCCACATTTTCAAACCCGCAGTTTAGTAAATATACCCTTGAATGTATTATTTATCATATTTTATGGACATGATGAAATGTATTCCGCATCCTCGTTGTCAGCACAGATCGGCTTACAGAAAAACCCTGTCTGTGTTATGTATAATTTATGGCTTATTTTTTTATATAGTACCTGCATATAACTCAGCAATTTAAAGTGGAGAATCAATCATTCACATCAGACCCTGCCCCTGTGGAACTTGCAATCTATATTCCCTAACACAAAAACTAGGGTTAATTTAGTAAGAAGCCAATTAGGCTATCAGTATGTCTTTGGATTGTGGGAGTAAACCGGAAGCACCCAGATGAAATCAATGCAGACACGGGGAGAATATACAAGCTACAAGCTCCACACGGTGCCCTAGTTGTCACAGAACCCGTGATCCCAGCGTTGTGAGGCAGCAGATATAACCACTGTTCCTTCCTGATGCCCAAATTTAATGTTAAATAAACCATGTGACTATAATTTATGAATAAAGTGTTTTGGTTTTTTTTATTACAATAAAAACCCCTAATAAAATAATGCAGTTGAGGAAGTCAGGATGTTTAATTGTGTCTTAAAATCTAATGCTGCAGACACCCTCAGCAGCAACCAAGCTGAAGTCTGAAAATTGGGCCATGTAGCTTTGTATGTGGCCCCCAAATGGTCAGCTCACCTGAAAATCTGTTCAGCAGATGACAGCTGGGGGCTTTTGTGTTAATCACAATAGCAAGAGCCCATTTTATGGCCCAAACGACAAACGCCCAATCTATCTATCCAACCTGACCAACCAATTTTGTGGTCAAATGGGCAATGGATGCTGCCACTTGGTCCGAGTGGTAGGGTTTGTCGAGGAGCCTAAGAGTCTGTGACCTTTCCTTACTCTCACCACAGTTCCTGAATGCTTTGATGATTTACAAAACAAGATGTATCTATTACAAAGCAATTAAACACTAAAAAATTAGGTTTCAAACGCAGTTTGAAAAGAGGCATTTGGTTATAGAAATGCTGCTGTTCAGCCTCATCTACTTGCTAATGCAGCTTCATTAGGCCAGGTACCCACATGTGTTGCATGACAAACTCACGCATTTCACTAGTGTTCAAAATTCACTTTAGTAGGCTTCTCCAGTTTACCCGCGGCAATGCATTTGGAAAATTATAATGCTCTGGAACTTTAGTAAAATTTTGAGTGGTCATATTAGAAACAATGGCTTCTATTGTCACCCCCTGTTACATGCGATGTACTATCATGAAAAAAAAAGCGCTAGTAAACCGCAGGAAAGTTTGAGGCATTAAACAGTATAGAATATTATATTATTATTTATTTATTAATTATTTACTTTTATATTAAGAGTATTTTCACATCCAAGCTTTACAAGTAGCAAAAAAAAAATCAAATAGGAAAACATAGCATATCAGTTAATTCCAGTAGTCCTTGCAGAGTATTTTTATTAAGTATTGGACTGCTGTTCTCTCATTCAGGCTCCTGCACTACCCCAGATCGATGTACAAACCTCCTAAACAACTTATTAAAAATGTCTGCTTTCAGCAAAGGGATTAGACAGGTTGCAGACAGATTTAGTTAGGTATTTTATTTGAGCTCAGTAATACACTGCCTTTCATATAGTATATAATGCTGTTTTTTATTTATTTATTTTCTTTATAAAAAACGATGGCAAAAAAGTCTATTTAATACAAACTAAGTTTAATCATCCATCATTAATCAATTTCTTTTCTTTAATCTGCTGTGTAGTAATCAACTTGAGAGGGGCATATTATTCTATTAGAATCCTTGAATTCTACAGTATTCTGTTAACTCAGCCTGTAGTAATCTTTACATTTCTTATTTCTTTTTTTAAATCTTTTTAATGAACAACAAAGAAAGAAGAGAAGATGACAGTAAAATATAATCAAAACAATCTGTGTTTATACTATACTATATATATATATATATATATATATATACATATATATATATATATATATATACATATATATATATATATATATATATATATATAGTGTAATAGATATATATAGATATATATATATATATATATATATATATATATATATATATATATATTATATATATATTCAGGACAGGAATTCTGTACAGTATACATTAAAAAAATGAATTAAATACACCAAGCGGAGGGATATTAAAAGAAAATATATAAAAGAATAAAGTAATAAAATTATAACGAAAAAAAAACGATACCCAAAAAGATCTGATTTAAACCTACTAACAAACCAGTGAAATTTTGTAGAGAGAATAATAATATTATATTAAAAATATAAAATACGGCATGTCTGGGTAAAAAAGGTAACGTGGGGTTGGTGGGGGGGCTACACGGTTAATTAGTATGAGCTAAGAGTAGGAAAGGGGAGGTACCTGGCCAGTCTAGGTAATATACAATTTAATATAACATAACGTAAGTGGGCGTAAGAGTGTAGAAAGGTCTAATTATAATTGGACAATGTTGAAGATTCAAAGATTTTCATGGTGGTGGCTCTTTAGGTAAAGATTCTATAGATGCTCTCCATTTCATATAAAATCTCTCCACTCACTTCACTATATCCGGGAGGGTTACACTCTTATAATCTTTACATTTTGGGTAAAGAAATATGTTATGTTTATTAGGTCACTATTAATATATTCACAATCACATTTTAACATCATATAGGCTAGTAGCAATATATTGACTTTCAATGATTTGATTTGCGGTATACTTTAACACTATACATTAAAACATCGCCATGGAACTTGTTTGGTTTTTTTTATACAATTTTGACACATTTTTTATATATTTGTCTATTAAATAACAATATTTTTATTAATCCTTACTTATAGTTTTAGAATGATGCACTTTAAAGCACTTTGTTAATTTAATCACGTTACTATTTTAGTATATCAATATTGCACACACAATATAAATTTGTCACTTGTAATACACTAATATTATATAATAGGTTATCCTAACACAATTATCTCTTATATGCATGGTTTATGTGTATGTACTATTGGTGATTCAATCTCTAATAATGTCATGAAGAGGAGATTAATTTTGATAACATTATGACTATGAGCCAATTGGAATCTTAATAAATTGTTATTAATTATAAATCAATACAAATACTAATTAATATCAAAGATAAAACCACTATGGGAACAATATCTAATAGTTACTATCATAGATAAAATTAATGTAGAACACCTGAGAAACTACAAATAAATAACTTATTAACTGGATGTTCCATAGTGGAAGACAATTAGATAGACAGATTAAAAGGTATTAGAATATCAATGCAAACTGAGGAATATGTCTAGCAGTGATAGCATATGTCAACAATAGGATAATATATGATTGCCATAACGGATTGTTTAAAACCTTATTACTAATAGAACAACATTAGAGAAATTTGGCAGGCTGCTGAGGTTGTCAATTATCTGTAACAATGGAGTTTGGTTAGTCTAACTATAAGAAGATACTGTTACCAGTAATCCCCTTGACAAAGCCACATTGGTGAAACGTACGTCGGATAGGATGCCACAAACCCGGGAGTGGATACCGGCAGCGGTTGCATGCCACATATCTCCCGCATAAGTGGCTAAATGGTTAGCACTTCTGCCTTACAGCACTGGGGTCATGAGTTCAATTCCCGACCATGGCCTTATCTGTGAGGAGTTTGTATGTTCTCCCCGTTTTTGCGTGGGTTTCTTCCGGATGCTCCGGTTTCCTCCTACACTCCAAAAACATACTGGTAGGTTAATTGGCTGCTAACAAATTGACCCGAGTCTGTGCGTATGTCTGTATGTGTGTGTGTTAGGGAATTTAGACTGTAAGCACCCATGGGGCAGTGACTGATATGAGTGAGTTCTCTGTACAGCGTTGCAGAATTAGTGGCGCTATATAAATAAATGGTGATGATGATGATAAGTGTAAATTATCTGTTTAAAGTTACATTTTGATTAAGTAAAGGGACAAAATTGGAAAAAGAAAGACGTTTTTTTTAACCTTATAGGGCGCACTAATAAGGAGGCAAGGCTATATAGAAAAAGAGCTGCTGCAAAAAAGGTGATCGCAACTCTCCTCTTGACAAAGTGGAAACAAAAACCAAACCAATTGCAGCGCTAAAATGTACATAAAATTTACATCTGTCTGTCCTGAGTGATATTCAAGAAAACTCCTCCATTACATCAATAAAAAGTTGATACATGTTTAATCAAAAGACTAAAACATAAAAAATAATAAATATACATATACCACCACATATAAAAAATATTTATGAACAAAGAATATCATGAATGAGGAATCCTAATAAACTTGCCTATAATGAAATTGGAGATTTAATAAGCCAGGGGGTGACATGCTATCTGTAGAGTGACACTATCTTTTTATGTCTGCTAACGGTAATTAATAACAGGATGACAAACTATGGAACAAACCTGAGCTGTGTGAATTAGCACAGATGATAACTATATGGCTGTCTTGCAGCTAGCATTCTCTCAATGAGTGTTATTTAGCTAGCGTCTCTCTCACTAATTAGAGAATAACAAAAAAGGCTAATATTTATATATCACTCAATTTTGGTCAGGTGTGATTCACACCACAAGACATTGTTTCATAAGCAGATATTTTACTATATATAATTATAAATGCCTGTGGCAATCTATAGGGTGATTACATTTGCAGCATATCTCCCTAAGCCACAATCCTGGGATGTCTTTTAGAATAATAAATGTTGTTATATATATATATATACAAGTTAACCCGTGCATGATACTCATGCATTCTAGTCAAATCAAACTACTTAAGGTATTAAAAAGGTTCTTGTCATGCATTTGGGTCATAGCCCAGGCCTCCTCAGGGAAAGAGCGTTACCTCCCGAGGTAAGCGCCCTTTTTTAACGTGGTTTTGTCCACATGTCACCACCTCATAATTTTTCTCCATCACCTCATCCTTCATCTTTATCGCCACATCTATCCAGATGTCTATCCAGACACAGGGATCTCTCTCAGCGGTCCTGAGTATCACACTCCTCTCGCTCTGTCACCCCTGGCAACCACCAACAACTCCCCACTGTCAACCCCGGCAACCACCAACCACTCCCAACTGTCACCCCTGGCAACCACCAACCACTCCCAACTGTCACTTCTCCTTCAAGTAATATATATATTTTTTAAAAAAATCTTTATAAACACTTTTAACAATTAACAAATTAAATTAACAAATTAAAAACATCTTAGTATACCAAATTTCAGCCCTTTCTGAGTTTTTTTTTCCACACACACTAAGAATTTAGTAGGTCAGTGTATAACTTCGCCCAGCAGGTGGCGCTGCAGCTTGTTTTTTGTTTTTTTTTCACACACACACACACACACAGACTAACACACGCCACTAGGCTTTTATATTATAGATATATATATATATTATGCTCTCTGAAATTACATACTACAGATTTTTCCTTAATAGTGAACCCGATTGATCTGTTTGATCAAATGTATACATATAAATTAATTGGGTTTCTGGATGAATTAAGTTTGTACACTAAAAGCGATATGAGAGATATGATTATATTGATTTAATATTTAAATATTTAATATTTAGAGTACACCTATAATATTAAATAAATCTGTTAGTGTGACATAAGTATTATAGTATCAATTAAAATTGAGTATAACAATTGATAGCCCCCATGGTTGTATCCTTCTGTAATAAAGAAGTGAATGTATGAATGATCACAGCGAAGTTCCTGAGGGTGGTGTACTATAAAAAAGAGGCAAGGTTATGTTAATGAATAAGTTCATTAGGATGTATACACACTAAGTTCCTATATAGGAGTAACAACTTGAATGAAAATATAAGGGGCATATTAGTGGTTAGCACTTCTGCCTCACAACACTGGAGTCATGAGTTCGATTCCTGACCATGGCCTTATCCTTGTGGAGTTTGTATGGTCTCCCCGTGTTTGCGTGGGTTTCCTCCCACACTCCAAAAACATACTAGTAGGTTAATTGGCTGCTAACAAATTGACTCTAGTCTGTGTGTGTGTGTATGTTATTACAAAAAAAAATGCTTTTAAATTATAGAATGAGATAGGGACTTTTTTGGACTGGAGTGCCCCCCCCCCCATGTTTCCAACTCTGGTCTTTAAGACAATATTTTCCTTGCAAGTTGGAAGAGCACCCCCTCTTTTTGAATAAGAGGTAGCATTAGGCTGATATATATATATATATATATATATATATATATATATATATATATTTATTTATTTATGAGGTCAGTCCTTTCCTGATGCCGATCCATTTCTACTCTTTTTTTGCTTTGTGATTTTTAATAGTTTGCAAAATGATCGTTATGGATGGGTCATTTGATAGACACTTTGTAACATTTTTCAATTTTAATTTTCTTGACAGAGTACGCTCGATTTGAGGCGAAAATCCATGACCTGCGGGAGCAGATGATGAGTCACAGTATGAGTTCTGGGTCTGGCTCCTTGAAAACAAACCAGAAGCGTTCACTCTACGTACGGTAAGCCGAGCCTATGTGACAACGCCAGGTTTATAAGGTGGCATGAACTTGTTGGCGAGAGGAGCTTAAGATGGAGATTGTGTACGTTATATGTGCCGGGCTGCCGATGTTATAACTGTGGAGCAGGCCTAGGCACTGCAATTCATGCAGAGAGCCCGGTATGAGAACCGGCGGTAATCTCTGCTAATGATAGAGGGAGAGAGTAAAGAGCTAATACCTAATATTATGTGAACAACCTAGGGATGTTTAAGACACCATAAAAAAAAAAACATAAATGCAAAAAATAAATATAATAGGACTGAGATGTTTAATAATGAGAGTTTAATACCCCCTAAAAATAGGAATTGGGATTATAATTAATAGGGGTATTATAAGGGCTTATTACCATCAGGCAAAATAGCATAACCTACATATTATCAGTAGGAGATAATGTGCAAAATAAATTCAGAAATCATTTCCTGATCCGAAATTATGAGGAATCTGAATTAAATAAATAAAGAGATCATTAATGGCACACAGCAATTTTTAATCACTTTATTCACACCATCACATATTTCGCTTTTTTATTGAATATTGTTTATTATAATCGTAAATAAAAGTTACATTTTAATGCTCCATGTGGGTTACATGTAAAACACACAACAATTTGAATGTGTGAAGACTGCATGTGCACCACATTTAAAAACAGCGCTTTCTGTGCTTTCTTAATTCGATGCAATCTGTGGTCCGCCAGCTGCTGTGGTACTACAAGTCCAGCATGCTCTTCCAGAAGGTGGACACATGTTGCCGAATATGTGTTTAGATGACGGTCACTCTAAAGCAGTGTTTTCCAAACCTGGTCCTCAGGGACCCCTAACAGTACATGTTATCCATATCTCTTTACTGGAGCACAGGTGTATTCATTACTGACTGACACATTTTGAAAGATCCACAGGTGGTCCTAATATTTCACTTGTGACCTGGACAACATGTACTGTTAGGGCTTCCAGAGGACTGGATTTGGGAAACACTGCTCTAAAGTAACAGTTCCTAACTTATAAAATGGGTCTCATGACCCAAAATCTGTACTCTGCTTAGGTCCATATATTACTCCCTTTTTCAAACTAGAGTGAGGATTTACATCCACAAAGACATCTTTGAAAAAGGTATGAAATGATAAACCTGTAGCAGTTGGCAACTCCACCCAAGAAATACGGCATCTGGGCCAGAGGTGTAGCAAGGTTACATGGGACCCGTGGCCAGACAGTTTGTGTGACATTACATTACATCATACGCACTCGGCATCAAATGAAATCATGGCCGCACATCATCACGTAACATCACATGCATGCCTGTTGCATCACTTTACATAGCAGCTTGTCTGTGTGGGAGTGTGAGAGTGTGGGTTATAAAGCATGCAAGGCGAAGGACGACAGTGTGGAATGAGGGCCCCTGTAAGAGTAGGGAGCCCAGTGTACATGCCCCCTTAATTTAGCTCTGCCAGCTTGTGGGCTCTCAGTCACCAGACAGCTCGCCCTGTAGACCAGCGCCAAGAACCTTCAGACATACATTCAGTAGCCCTGCACAGGCAAATATTGTCCACAAGTGGGTCTGAATGGGGGGCACTTTATTGTTTGTCAGTAGCTGCACGCATAAATAGCACATTTTGTGATACCATTTTTCTGCTATGATTCCTCCTCGGATGGAGACTGAAAACCTGGGCGAATATTTATTGATCCTCTGTGTGTGGGGTGATAGTCAAAGATGTGTTCTTGTTCCTTCTGCTTCATTTAGATATTACAGTATGTATTAGATGTTAATGTGTATGATCATTATACATAATGTAAAGGGACTTTGTTCTTTGAAGAAGAGAAAGATAACTATTTGGAAACATTACTTTTTTGGATTATGAAAGATGTGGTCCTGATATTATGAGTTTCCTAGAAGTGTATCTCCATGATATCTGCACCTCGATATTTTTTAAAATTATTACCCAACTTTTTGTTTGATATACACAGAAAAACGGAGTCAATATATTACTGCACAGATGACTCACATTTGTGTCGAGTTAGACAACAGAGGACACATATTGTTGGTACCTTGTCTTGCTGGGGTTCTCTATGACCAACAAAAATGTAGTATCTGTGCATACAACGACATGACGAAAATTGTTGTTCACATAACTGAATGGTTATCTACATTGCAATATAGCTATTTATTGTGGGACAGTGACTTTAATCTGTTTTTAATCCCATACTTGACAGACCACATGAGGAGGGTTCTGCAAATTAGTAGATCTAAAGAGGAAGCATAGTAGAACCTTTAGTGGGTATACATTCTATTCATCCCACCATGGCTATTAACCCCTGACCCCATCGACATTTCGCTATTAGTCCTTTGAAGGATTCATGTTCCATGATTTTAAAAGTTTAATGACAATAATAAAGTTATAAAACTTTTGAAGGCATATGGCCACTAGAGTGCCTCATTTTCTGAACACACTTTTTTTCTTTTATTTCTTCTTTGTCTGTAATTATCTTGATCTTCAATAGTGTGTGAGTGCACCCTCCACCAAACATATAGGTAAACAAGTTAACCCGTGCATGATACTCATGCATTCTAGTCAAATCAAGCTACTTAAGGTGTTAAAAAGGTTCTTGTCTTGCATTTTGGGCTAGGCCAGGCCTCCTCAGGGGAAGTGCGTTACTTCCCGACGTAAGCTCCCTTTTTTAACGTGGTTTTGTCCACATGTCACCACCTCATCATTCTTCTCCATCACCTCATCCTTCATCTTCATCGCCACATCCTTAATCTCCATCGTCTTACTGTTCTAAAACCTCTCGATACACAACGTTTCTGCTAAACACCTTATCGCTGTGCTCAATCAGTCTTCCTTGAAGGGCAGTATTCATAACCTGCACTTTCACATCACTGCTTCTCCGTACTCGTGAAAATGCGACATACAATTGTCCATGACCAAACACAGGCTCTGGTAAATAAATACCCACACGGTCAAGAGTTTGAGCCCTCAACTGGTAAATTTAGCCTTTACTACCCCTCCCACGGGGGGAAGGGGGGATGATGGAAGTTAACTGACTTCACTATTATAATTTTTTTGTCAAATAATGTCAGTATACCAAATTTCAGGTCAATTGGATGAGCCCTTTCTGAGAAAATAGTTTTTTCACACACACACACACACACACACACACACACACACACACACACACACACACTAACACACGCCGCTAGGCTTATATATATTAGATAATCCCTATATTGGAAAATCTAAAAGGAGTACTTTGGCATACTTGGTGCGGTGCAATCCAATTTTCTAAATTATCCCTGGAGATCCCACCTACCTCCCCCTGGCCTCACACAAAAAGGTCCCAACCACAAGGGTGGTGTAACCTTGTGTCTGCTCCCATACCCTGAGTTCAATTAAGGCCTGAATCTTTATACCACTTCTCACATCCCCCAACTATTAATTATTAAAATAGGGGGATGTGAGGCCCTACTTCTGCATTTAGATACTTTGGCCATATTCAGTCCTCTGTCATCCTTATAAGAACCCACAAGAAGTGTTAAGCCCAGTTAGAGGAGAAATTGGCTAGACTAGAACAGAAAGACTGGGCCATCGGATAAAAGATATTAAGGCTGAGTTTTTACTGATTGTCTCTCTGACAATCTCCTGAGGGGCCATTAGGTGGATGAATAACACATTTTACTGCCTTACTAATAAGACGGATAAGATTTTAGCCTCCTAGGTGTGAGATAAACTCTTTGCAGAATTGTCTTTCCTATTAAATCCACCTTTGGGAGTAATCGCTTTGAAGCTGGATAGAATTAATGAATTATTCCTGAAGTATTATGCTTCATTAGATATACCAGTATGGCAGCCTACAATTTTTCTTAGATAATTGCTGGATCCCTGCTCTATCGCACTAGTATTAATGCTGTGAACAAGAGCATAGTGGTAGTGAAATGTATAAAAGACTCAAAGTTGCTGTCTTTTATAAAAAAAATATGGGACATCCTCATTCCCCAGGCTGATCTCTGTGTACTCCAACATTGAGAAAGGGAAGCCAATATCTCCTCAAATGAATTTAGCCCATGTCATACTTGTATCAAAACATGATCTTATAACCTTATTTGCCATAATGTCAGAACAAAATTGCTCTTGAATTTTGATATAATTTTGAATTCTGGGTCAGAGATTACAGTGTCAGAGAATCCTGGGTGTGCTGGTGCATGGGGACCAGGTTGGGTTTATTATTAATAAGAGTGTGTGGAAGGATTCACGCACAGAGTTGATGCTGCCTGAATCCACACCACTGCTGACTCAGTCATCTGATCTGCTGGACAGCTCCTTCTCCTAGCATTGTTTTCTGTACCTCAGATATTCCATTTCTTCTGTCCCTAACTCTACTGACTCAGGTCCCTGAGGTGTTGGACAGCTCTTTCTTCTAGCCTTGTGTTCTGTACCTCAGATATTCCACTGTTCCATGTCTTCTGTCTCCACCACTACTGACTCTGGTCCCTGTGGTGTTGGACAACTCTAACTTATAGCCTTGTGTTCTTCAATTTTGATAATTCACTGTTCCATTTCTTCTATCCCCACCTCTACTGACTTAGGTACTTGAGGTGTTGGACAGCTCTTTCTTCTAGCCTTGTGTTCTGTACCTCAGATATTCTGCTGTTCCATTTCTTCTGTCTCCATCTCTACTGACTTAGGTACCCGAGGTGTTGGACAGCTCCTTCTCCTAGCCTTGTGGTCTGTACCTCAGATATTTTGCTGTTCCATATCTTCTGTCCCCAGATCTGCTGACTCAGGTACCTGAGGTGTTGGACAGCTCCTTCTTCTAGCTCTGTCTTCTGTTCCCACCTCTACTGACTCAGGTACCTGAGGTGTTGGACAGCTCCTTCTCCTGGCCTTGTGTTCTGCACCTCAGATATTCCGCTGTAGTCTTTCTTCTGTCTCCACCTCTACTTACTCAGGTACCTGCGGTGTTGCTCCAAGATCTTCTGGCTCAGCCTCTTGATTTCCTATTTAAGCCGGTCCCTTCAACTTCCTCTCTGACAATTCATTTTATGTATAAACGTTTATTTATATAGTGCCAGCATACTCCACAGTGCTTTACAATTGGGAACAAGCACAGTGCTAAAACAAAACTGGGTATTACCAAACAGGTAAGAGGGCCCGGCTCACAAGATTACAATGTATAGGTTATTGAGCTTCTGCCTGTCTTGGATTGAGCTTTCCGCCTACCTAGTTTGTTGCTTGTTACTGACTTTGCCTCAGACTCCTCCTTTTGTACCTATTTACTGACCAGTGTAATGAATTCGCTTTAATGATGATTATGTATTTTCTGAGCCTTTGCCTGGTTTAGATCCTACCTTGGCCTAAACTTTTCTCCAGCCACTGTGGGGCAGACAATACACACAGAATTCTGACTTTAATTTCCCTTGCAAACACCACAAACAAACTACTTTGTGTTCTGACCGTAGATATTGAAAAGGGTATGATTGGTCCGATCTCCAGGAGATTCCCTGTACCAGTAAAATAGACAGACCATTTTTGGACATGGTAAGCTTTTTCTCATTCTCGTCTAATGCAATATTCAAGCTTCCAGGTTTAGCTGTAGACCCTATTATGATTGGTCAGTGCACTAGGCAAAGATGTCCTTTGTCAGTGGCAGCATTTACCTTGGATATTTAACCAGTGGTGTTAGGGATAAAAGATAACCCATATATCACTGGGTCCTAATTGGTTATAGAAATTATAAAGTAAAACCTACTTCTATCCAGCATCAACCCGTTAACCTCATTATAAAATCTCTTTACTGCAGTGGAGTAAATTTGTCAAGACTGAAAGAAAATACTGACAAATTAGAAATGATGTACTGCAACATCCCCTGAGGGATGAGGAATCTAATAAATCATAACATAGCTTTCTCTCAGAGGAATCAATATTTCCTACTTCTTTGGATATATGAATTAAAAATATATCAGGTGATCAAGATTACAACCCTGTAATACTAGCACAAGGAATGATACACTTAAAAACTATGTGTAAGAAAATGATCTAATAATATCACAATTAAATATCATATCACATCTTGATAGCAGTAATATATAAACATTGTACTTGCAGACATTGTTCGAAGAGGAAAGCTAGAAGTTGCGGTATGGTATAGCGTTGTATACTGGACCACTTCAGAAGTGGCGGTATGGTATAGCTTTGTATAACGGCCCACTTCGACCACTGCTTGCAATTAAAAGTGCCTAAGTTACCATTTATGCTTAAGTGGGAAAAATCATGGGCTGAGACCTATCTATAAACAAATGACATACTTACTGTACTCTGATATCTTATCATAGTTACCAGCACAATCTGATGGAACATCTGTAACACTTATACATAGGACATATCTTGTCCCACAATGGCTCAAACCAACTATACCTCTCTATTTCTCTGGTATGGTCCAGGAGGTGCCAAGCTGACTTGGCACATTTGGTTGTCCTGTCCCATTGCTGAGAGTTGGTGGAATAAGATTACTTATACAAGAAAAAGGGGTTTTGTCGCACCAGTGAAAGAGAGTAACTCCTCGTTTATTACCTTGAGAAATAATATATTATTTGTGAGGGGAAAAGAGGGTGCACCAACCATCAATAGATAATGTGGACTGAAAAACAAAAAGAAATGGATCAGGTGCACACTACTCTCTAATATTTACAATTTGATTGAGAATGGAGAGAGGTGAACATAAAACTTAACTTTTATTAATTCAAACAAAAAAGTGAAATAAATCCGACTATGCTAATTTAAAAACAAGTGTGTCTGTTAAAATCCACCGATTGAGTAGTTAAACCTCTAATGGTAAATATTAGGGATTGATCCTAGGTAGTTTAGTAATCTTTTACTATTGTAATGCCATCATACTGCATGGGAAATAATAAGTCTGTACACCATAATAGTAGATTTTCGGTATGGTAACGCTTCCCATCCAGTGATGTACAGCTAAAAGTAGATTGTATAAGCAAGCTCAGCTGCAATAGAGACCTACTAATGAATATCGTGTCTTGCTAGCTACCTAGCTGTTGCTCCTTCTAGCTTTGGATCTAATGGAGCGATATAGGGCAAAATCCCTATCGTGTTTGGCTAGCTACCTAACTCTTGCTCATTCTAACTTAGAATCTATTGGAGCAGTATAGTCGTGGCACCTAAGCACACATAGCGAAACGCGCGTCGGCGTTCCGCTGATTGAGTGCCTTACCTCCTGTTATTATAGGGATCTTTTGTCCTATACTGCTCCAATAGATTCTAAGTTAGAATTTGCGTCCTCACCGTACGGATGGTTAGAAACAAGATCACATACGTCATGATAAGTGAAAGAATATTGACCAACCACAAGGGTAAACATGAGACATTTAGCAAAATCTGGCAGCCTTGGACTATGTAAAGCTGGGTACACACTGCTTAATTTTTCACCAAGTTTTTATGCCGATCGATTTCCGATCACTCTGTCTATAGCCTCGTTTTAGACGATAAATGGAAGAGCAACTGTCCCAGTAGCGACTTTTACAGCCATGTTGTCGTGAACAATAGATTGTATCCTTAGGTTGTATGCTCCTTTGAGCAGGGCCATCTCTCCTCCTGTTTCCACCACTTCTAACTCTGCTCTCCAGCTACTTAGCCCTCCTCCTCGAGGACCCTCGTCCCCCCTATCCCCTCTCGCTCCCTCCTCTCCCCTCTGGGGGTCTCCCTGCCATCCGCGCCCTCCTCCTATTCTCCGTTGTATGCAGATCTTCCCTCTCCCCTCCCCTGCCCTCTCTAGCTGTGCTTTGAGCTTACTGAGTTACTGTGCTTACTGTTTACTGTACTGTGCTGTCTCACCTCGTATTGTAATTCATTTGTCCCTGTACGGCGCTACGGACACCTAGTGGCGCCCTATAAATAAAAATTAATAATAATAATAACAATGATTTAAATTTTGTTGAACTGTCTATGCTGTTTTGAACAGTTCTGCCACAACCCACTAGCACCTTTAAAGTGTAGCACTATTTTTATAACTTTTAATATTCTGCCCTAAATATTTTTGTAAATTTTTTTGCAATAAAACTGTTGCATTAACACTGTGAGGTTTATTCTGGGTATGTTACAAATGTTAGTTAATAACGATTACTAAAGGTTTAAACAGGTATAAGTTTAGAAAGGGTAAATATAAATAGGTTGCCAATATAGATGTGATGGGTTGGTATTACACTACACTTTAGTAAACTGGCTCCCTGCTAGACGCATCAATGCAATAGACTACTGCAATATTCCGTTATAACCATCTAATTAATAAGTATGTCCACTGGTTGAGGCCATTATTGGACGAAAAACCTGTAGTGTGTACCCAGCTTAACACAATACTCACTTAAGCTAGGTACACACTATATTGTTTTTGTCCAATAAACGGCTCAACCAGCCGACATAGGACCGCTCGTTCAAAAGTTGGGTCAGTGTGTGCAGTTACACGATGGTTGAAAGTCTGCCCAAATGGATGATTATCGCCTCATTTGGTTGGTCGTACTGTTAAATATTTTCGTTCCAATCTCGTTTCCGTTGTGTAGTGTGTATAAACTTCCGACCGATGTGTACGAAATTGCAACCACTGCTCACGACAACATGGCTGTAAAAAAGTCGCTAAAGGGACGTCCGCTCTTCCCTTTATCTTCTAAAACAAGGCTAGTGTGTATGCAGTCCATGTACTGAGGGATCGGACCATCGATCGCATGTAAAATCGATCGGCATAAAAAGTTGGTGGAAAATTCTGTAGTGTGTACCCAGCTTAAGATCTAACAGCAATCCATCAAAGGTGATAGCGTGTTTGCTAGAGGTGATAATCTGATATTGTAGTATTCGCAATCAACTGATAGACCTAACTAATTATGTACCTGTTATATGAACTTGTTGAAGACTGCGTTATTAGATGTTAATTCATTAATGTAACTGTTGCCTGTAGTTTACTGCATGGCTTGAAACATCCCTACACTCAAGTTTATGATTCTCTTTGACTAATCACCATTCGGCACCATTTAAAATTTGATATAATGTACTTACATGGAAAATAGATGAGGTGCGGATCTTTTGAACAAGAGAAGCAATATTACTTGGTTCAGAGCATCGTACTTTAACAAGAGCAAGGACTTTAAAAATTCATATTTGTCAATCTATTTTTCATTCAATGCAAAGAGCCGAATATTATATTCAATTGCACTAACTGACATGTGAAAGCACAAGAAGAAATGGTTGTAGCTTGAGAAGTGGAGCTGTTATTGAATTATACAAGTATAGTCACCAACTCAACATGTCTGCAGGGTGCGGGGAACGTGGGATGTTATTGAATCTTGAACAACTTCGTCAATTATTGAGGAAAGGTTTGGGAGCTAGCTCGGAGGTTTATAGAACAGAAATGTAATCATCTAACTGTGACAAAATGGGGACATAATAATGTTACCTACAGAGCTTTAATAAATGGTTTTGTGTCTGTCTAGTACAAGTTAGGCATGAAAGTGATAGTCAGGTCAGTTGCTAAGGTTTAGTGCAAGGTTTGAACTAAAATGCAATGTTATAAAATGAGCCCAATAGTGCTCTTATGTAGAGCAGGTACACATTTAAGCTTATTTGATAGCATTTTGATCTATATCCTTTAACAACCAATCAGAGAGCAGCTTTGAGCAGTCTAGTGTAATCAGTCTAATAAAAACTAATATCTGGTTGGTTTTTATAGGTTGCCACGTGTTCACCTTCAACCATTTTAAGCGTGCTTTTCTTAAAAATACCAGAAGTTCTCCATCATTTTGCTGAAATCTCTTTTCTTTTAATAGAAAGCCCAAAGTGTGTTCTTCCTGACACTAAATTTTTGGAATTACATTTAATTTGAGCAAACCTCGGGTTTTCATGCATGTTGATGTACGGTTTGCAAAGAGTGTGATTTACTACAGACTAAATCGCACATCAACTCTCATGAAACAAAGACTCAAGGGGGTGAATTTGCTGAACCTTCTAAAAGTTAAAAGTGGAGGCGTTGCCCATAGCAACCAATCAGATTCTAGCTATCATTTTGTAGACTGTACTAGATAAATGATAGCTAGATTCTGATTGGTTGCTATGGGAAACACCTCCACTTTTCCCTTTTAGAAGGTTTGGTAAATCTACCCCAAGGTCTCAAACCACATCTGTGGTTTGGAGATTTTGCTGGGATACTAACCGCCGCTGAGTAATCAACAAAAAAATATACATCTTTGTGATACAAACAACAAGATATCTGAGCTATTTCACTTGTCAGAAATTAAAAAAATAAAGAATTAAATAAAGTAAAAGAAAAAAATCCCCTCCTGTACTCAGCTGGTCTGGGAGGGGTACCAAAAATGTATTAACCCCCCCCCGCCCCCGCGCTTACAGTGTAATGGCACAATCCTCCCTTACACTGTCTAACAATATATATATATTCTAAAATTGGCTTAAGCGGTGCAAGAGACCTCTCTGATTGGTTGACCGGCTGTTAACTAGCCTGGCTTATTGGATATTCATTCAGTGCAACCATGCATGCTCACATTTTCTTTAATACCATTATTTTAATTTAAAAGGTTTAGCAACACTGACATGGGTGGAAGTGGTGAGTCTGTGCATACACGTGTGTACTTACATACAGTATGTTTGTGCTATGTTGGCACAATGACATTCACCTTTCCCAGTTTATTTAAAGAACAATAAAAATAAGATCAAAGTGCCTTCCCCCATACCACACTAATATTTTTCCCTTTCCCCTCCCCTCCCTGTCTCCTGCCTTTCTTCTCTCTGGGCCTGATTCATTAAGGATCTTAACTTGAGAAACTTCTTATTTCAGCCTCCTGGACAAAACCATGTTACAATGCAAGGGGTGCAAATTAGTATTCTGTTTTGCAACACAAATACTTGATAGCTTGCAAAACAGAATACTAATTTGCACCCTTTGCATTGTAACATGGTTTTGTCCAGGAGACTAAAATAAGAAGTTTCTCAAGTTAAGATCTTTAATGAATCAGGCCCCCTGTCTTTACTTTTATTGTCAATGTTCATATTGATTTTCTTAATCACACTATATTTGTTATGTGATCAATGTAACTTTATCCTAATACTGTTTAAAAACTGAAAACCTTTCTAATAAAATATGTTTAAAAAAAAAAAATAAGATCAAAACACCCTCTACATACAATGGTTAGATATCTTAACTGAATGCAAAGCAAAATCCTAATTTGCAAAAGAAATGTAACGGAAATTATTCTCAAGGACAGAAATCAAGCAGAAACATGAATTGGTAAAATGAATAAACTCTCGTTAATAAGACATAGTTATGAAATGCCAACACATGGCACAGTCTTCTGTCTCATTCCGCTTAACGCTATTAATGGGGTAAACAAGTGACATAATTACAGCGTCCAAAATATGCTGGCGCTGTAATAATATAATTAATTCTATGGTGATTTACGGAATCAATAATAATTATGTCTTTCATGGCGGAATAGAGATGAGAGATCTTCAAAGCACAAACACTTCACACCACTGCTCAATAATTCTATATTCATCACTATGTGATCGAATGTCTAACAGATGACTAAACAGAAGAACTCAACCCAGAACCATTTACTTCCTTGTTTCACGTAACTTTATTTGACTTTACATGCAATAATAGCGTCTCCAGACAGACACGTCTCCCTCACGTTTGAAACCGCCTCCTTCAAATCTGTCTTTTTGGTTGCGTGATTTAGCAAGTTCATAAAAAGGATACTCTATGGAGGAGATTCAATTATCCGCGAAGTGTCTCGGTACAGTAAGCGTCTCGCTTGTTATCTCTCGCCTTGACTACTGTAACCTTCTTCTCTCTGGCCTACCTGATTCTCGCCTTGACCCTCTGAAGTCTATCCTCAATGCTGCTGCCCACTTCATTTTTCTCTCCCGCCGCTCTATCTCTGCTGTCTCCCTCCAACAGTCACTACATTGGCTCCCCATGGCCTTCAGAATTAAATTTAAACTTCTCACCCTCACCTTTAAAGCTTTTAATCAATCCTCCCCTCCCTACATCTCCAATCTCATGTCTACCTACACTCCTACCCGCCCCCTCCGCTCTGCCTGTGACCACCGCCTCACTACTTCACTGATCACCTCCTCTCACTCTCGTCTTCAGGACTTTGCCCGGGCTGCTCCCCTGCTGTGGAACGATCTTCTACGTTCCATCAGGTTAGCATCTACTCTCAAAGGCTTCAAGCTTGCCCTTATGACTCATTTCTTTATTCAAGTCTATCAGTCCTCCTCCTAACTTCCTTGTCCTTGCTCTCTCCCACAAGTTAGTACCACCCTATTTGTGTCTCCCCCTTTCCTTTAGGATGTTAGCTCTCATGTGTGCTCCTTCTACTGTTCCTTCACCCTCTGTACCTCTTGGCCTGCTTCCCTGGCCCTATTTTCCCTGTCTTCTTAAGCTTTGGCCTTCTTCTCGCTGATTTCTACCATCCCTTCCACTATCTGTCCCAGAAATAATCTGATTTGCTTTACCCTGTCACCTGTGTTTGTATATATTTTTGTATCATGTTGTGTCTTGGCTCTCTATTTTCTGTATATGTAATGTACGGCGCCTTTGTGGCGCCTGTTAAGTCAAAGATAATAATAATAACAATACATCTCGCGGCGGAGATTTGACAGAAACCTCTGCTAATTTTTCCTCACACTCCATAGATATGTGAGGAAAAATGAGTGTAGATTTCTACCGTAATTCCCGGAAATGTTGACTCGCCACATGTCCATGCGCCACATCTCCTGCAATTGAGTCTCCCCGTTTGTCAGCATTGTAGAGGTAAAGGAGTGTACTCAGTGTCTGATCAGTGCTCTTCCTGTTTGCTGTGTCTGTATCTTATTACCTCCTTAGTTACCTACATTAATACTAAATACCCAAACACGCCATCAAAAGAACAACATCTTTTGATTGAGCAAGCTTAAATATATGGTCAACTGATAATGGCATTAGCTAGTGCTTGGATGTATCAACTGATCATTCAGCCTGAATATCGAAGATTTAAATCTGTCATTTCGAAATTTGGCAATTTTGTGTGCAGCTAAATTAGCTGCAGATCTGGTTGTTTGTTCAGCATGCATGGCTCTATTCAGCTGCACATACAGATCAAATTGGCTACAAAACTCACCATATTTGTGCCCAAAACAATCACCCGTTCTAATCAACATCTGATTGGGATTGATCACACGTCATTTGAGAAGGATGGAAAATTTGGTTGCTCGATGACTTTTTTTGGAAAGATAAATATATATTGAAAAGTACATACTTTTGGCACAGGGCCCGACTAACGTTTTTATAGATGTAATTATATCACATGATAAAGAAGTATATTGCATGCTAAAAAAAATTACATCACATGATGGCAAATGATTTGACTGTAGAACAGACTGTTTTCAATATTGACCTTTAAAAGTTTATAAAGCTGAGTGAAAATATGATTTGAAAACGCTCTTGTTTATTTGCTTGTTAATGAATTACTTACTAATTAATTGCAGCCTGTAGGACGCAGGATAAAACCTGTTTATATTGGAAAATCAATTTACAATGACACTGGGAATGAGCAGGATTGTTGACAATTCTTCTTATACACAGCATATCGTAGACTTAATTCTGTATTATAGTATTAATATGTATTTTAGATGTTCATGTAGTATGGTATTATAATTTCAATAATTATTTGCAAAACGTTTACCTAAACTCTATTTGGGCAGCACGGTGGCTCAGTGGTTAGCACATCTGCCTCACAGCACTGGGGCCATGAGTTCAATTCCCGACCATGGCCTTATCTGTGTGGAGTTTGTATGTTCTCCCCATGTTTGCGTGGGTTTCCTCCGGGTGCTCCGGTTTTCTTCCACACTCCAAAAACATACTGGTAGGTTAATTGGCTGCTAACAAAGGTTACCCTAGTCTGTGTGTGTGTGTGTGTGTTAGGGAATTTAGATTGTAAGCTCCAATGGGGCAGGGACTGATGTGAGTGAGTTCTCTGTACAGCGCTGCAGAATTAGTAGCGCTATATAAATAAATGGTGATGATGAACTATAAAACTATAATAGTGTATAAAGAGGCAGCTGATATTGCACATGCCCAGCGATTTACTACATTGCTTTCTCCTTTTTCTCCGAACGATGATCTACCGGATGTAGACACTTCTTTCAAGAAGTCAGCTTCTGTGTCAATTTCTCTAAGTTTAAACTAAATCTTCATTCTCATAACTCTTTTGTGACCCATTGTAAGTGTATTATTAGTTACATAGTTTTGATGTTTCTCTTCTCAAAAGTAATGATACCTAAAATCTTACGTTGAGTTTATAACCAGGACAATTGGCATTGAGATATATAAAGTGTATTGCAGTTTCCCTTGAAGGGGTGTGGTAGTGGTGGTGGTGTTTAAATATCCAATTCGACCCAAAAGGGTCTGCTTTGCCAATATAATTCTTACACTGTAGTACGTATGTTGGTTAGATACACTCGCAAGGACAGTGTATCTAACGTGTATCTTTTTCAGCTCGTTTCTGCTGCTCTGTTTCCACTAGGCTCCCGCTGCTTGGTCTTCTTACTGATGTCAGTGCTTTGAGCTGACTTGCATGAGGAGGTATCTGCATGACGTAGTTCAAGCCCGTTGACGTTGAGTTTATGGTATAGATGCCTGTTGAGGTTGGTTTTAGATAGAAGATTACACATGCCCAGCCCCAGGGGCAAATGCAGGATTTGTAGAAGGGGGTTTCCACACCACACCACCAGTGGGCGTGACCAGTATGCATGGGGGCGTGGCTATAATTTTAGACAGTGCTTGGCTGCTCTCCAACTCTTCCTATCCCTATAATATACATGGACAATGCTGTGTGCACTACCGTTAGGTGCACGCAGCTCTCCCTTTTCAAGCAAATCTGTGTGAAGCGGGAACAGGGTCCAGCCACCTCAATTATACAGTACCCCAGGCTTGGAGGGGGTTTCCAGGCACTAGTAACCCCCCTCGGTTTGCCTATGAGCCCCCCCTCTTATCAAAAATATGCTATAAAAGATACACGTTAAAATAATGATGTTAACCATCTAAATAACTGTTAGATATAGCTTAAAAATTATCCTTGCAAAATAGAAACTGTGGGTCTATTTTGCAGATCCCTCCCTTAAAAAAGTCTATAAAAGATCTTATCTTTGGAGAAAGTGAGACACATTCTAATCCAAGTAATATCATACGCGTTAAGCAGATGTAATAAATATAATTCTGGATTGTTTATTATAGGCAAATTAGTTTATATATTTGTTTTTTTTCAATTGGAATTTAGAAACATGTTTTCATTTACAATATGTTAAAAAGCGATTACAAGCTAACAATTCTATTCTGTTTATATCTACGTTGTACATAAGAATACTTTTTGTAAAACGAATGAATTGCACCAGATGATGGAAAGTGTGAAATAAAGGTGTAAATACATAAAATGCATTGTTAGTGGGGGATGGGAAGGTTTATTAAAGAGGTGTTTATCTCAAATTTGCTAAAAATAACTTTTCATTTGCCGAAGTCATGAAAAGAAGAGATCGTACAGTTGGAACACAGATATGTATTGTTGACATTATAGTCACACGGTACTGCTGTCAGAAATAATTAGGAAACTCCTTAAGATAGAGGCAAACGCAGTTTTGCAGAAAGTGGCAATTTCCTAGTCACTGGCATGCCGTTCTACAAATTACTTTCATCTTCCGTTATTGCTGCTTGGGGGCGAGTTGTACAAGTGAATTTGGTGCTATTAAACGTGTGTCATTATTATTGTATCTTGATGGAATGCTCCCAGGTGGTCCATTTCCTCAACATTCTATTCCCAAGCACAGGATTTAAAGACGTACACCAAGGCGAAGTCATAAGCGCGCTACATGACCAAGTTGTTTGACATTTAGGACACAGGATGTTGGAATTCATTTATACATTCTTTTCAGCACCACGGACAGTTCAGCAGATCCTGCAATGTTATCTTATATTCCAGAGAGATGCAAAGATGATTATTTATTTTAAACTTGTACAGATAAAACACCAATTATCCCAGAAAAATCTAACTTCTTCTGAAACCTTAAAGGACAATACATCTACAGTACACATTGTATAAAGAGCCACTAATAACAGTCACAGAAAGTAAATTATGTTTTATAATTGCTCTGGTGCCCTTTTAATTTATTTCCCATGACAGATGTGTATTAAAATCTGTTTTTTACTGTGAAGAAAGAAATGTGACCTAGTGAGCGGGAGAGTGTGGGCATGGTGGATCTAGGTGTGGCCTGTTGCATAACGGATGTGACCTAGTGAGTGGGATGGTGGGGTCAGGGTGGATCTGGGTGTGGCCTGTTGCATAACGGATGTGACCTAGTAAATGGGATGGTGGGGTCAGGGTGGATCTGGGTGTGGCCTGTTGCATAATGGATGTGACCTAGTGAGTGGGAGGGTGTGGTCAGGGTGGATCTGGGTGTGGCCTGCTTGCATAACGGATGTGACCTAGTGAGTGGGAGGGTGTGGTCAGGGAGAATCTGGGTGTGGCCTGCTTGCATAACGGATGTGACCTAGTGAATGGGAGGGTGTGGCCATGCTGGATCTGGGTGTGGCCTGCCTGCATAACAGATGTGACCTAGTGAGTGGGAGGAGGTGAACATGGTGGATCTGGATGTGGCCTGCTTGTATAACGGATGTGACATAGTGAGTAGGAGGGTGTGGCCACAGTGGATCTGGGTGTGGCCTGCTTGCACAACGGATGTGACATAGTGATTGTGAGGATGTGAACATGGTGGATCTGGGTGTGGCCACGGTGGATCTGGGTGTGGCCTGCCTGATTACGGGATGTGACATAGTGAGTAGGAGGGTGTGGCCACGGTGGATCTGGGTGTGGCCTGCCTGATTACGGGATGTGACCTGCTATATGCAGAATTTTAAATGGGGAACGTTCGGGGGAGGAGGTATTGAACTGGAAATTGGGTATAATAATTGATATCATTAAGTAGAATACTTTTTTATTAATTATTCAATCAAATTCAAAGAAAACAGGTCTGAACAATATAAGTAGAGATCACATCCTTGTAACAACAACACACCAACAAAAGTTGATATAGCCTGGTTTAGCCCAGTTGTAATTAGAGATGTTCACTGAACCCCATGTTCTGGGTTTGGTTTTGGTTTTGGATCTGGATTAACTACCAGTTTTGGTTTTGGTTTTGGTTTTGGTTTTGGCAAAACCGCCCATGTGTGTTTTGGTTTTGGTTTTGGATCCCAATTTTTTTCTAAAATCCCAATTTATTTTTTTTGGGCTAAAATCCCATATTTTTGCTTTTTCCCCCTACATTATATTATTAACCTCAATAACACTAAATTCAAATCATTTGCAGTCTATTTTGACCACCTCACAGGTCACAATATTGTTTTCATACACTTTCAAACAAAGACTGCAGATTTAGAAGACCAAGCCTGCCAGACCTATTATTTCTATTTCAGCAATGACAATTAGCAATGGAGCAATGGAGCTCTCCTGAATGTCACTGTAGACTTTGAAGAACACTGCTACCCCTCCTCTTTCTATTCTACCTACGACGCTGCCCAACTGCACTAGAGACTACCAAGAACTGTGCTACCCGTTCTGTGTCCCTCTGTGAAATGGCACTGGATCGCTGTGGAGGACGGTACTTATAGAGTCCAAAGCTTGTGAGATCCAACAACGTAACAATGACATTTTGCCTGGTTTTCAATTCCGAGGGTGTACAAAGTTTAGATCTGCTAAGTTCAGGTGGGTTCGGTTCTCGGGGAACCGAGTCTGAGCATCTCTATTTGTAACTAATTTATGTTGGTTCATTAAGAAAGTGTGGCACCTCCTGAATAGGCGCACAGTTGTACAAGATGGATTGTGGCTGCAGCACAGCCCGTCTGATATAGGGCAGTGGTATATGGTACTCGTGCTGTAGGGATAGCTGTGGGAATGTTTGGCACCATTGCAAGGGTTACTGTCATGATCCCAGGACAGAGGGTCTCGCCAACCAACCTCTGACCTTTTGTTTATTATTTTCACCCAAAAAAACTGCATTAGAGTCAATTCTTTAGCTATACGTTGCCCATATGTGACCTAATTAAGAAATAATATATGTGTCGCTAATGCTGCCATTTTCCTTGAAAAAATGTTTTCAGCCCAGACCATTTCTTTCCATAGGGAAAGTACTATCACTGAAATCAGTGTGGGAATGAACTATAATTGAAGTCAATTAAGACAATCACTGATTGTAGCGAGGAAATTAATTTCCATTCACAGGTTTTTCATTATTTACTTTTTTTTTCAATGTCTTTTTTTGCCAATGTAATATTTTTGTTTTGTTTTTGTCCAATGATTTTTCATTTCAATTTTTTTTTTTTGTAGAAAATGGTCACTAGACCCTTCTGATTATACTTTTCAGCTGTTTCCAACTATTTCAATCATCCATCCAGACTATGATTTTTAATCCGGCAAAAAGCAGAGTTTTAGGTGCAGTGACGTCGAGAGGAATCCGCTAGTCAAGTTCTAAGATTTCTCTTTGTTAAAATACGTTTTTAAGTAGTTTTGTACTTTATATGTTTGCTTTAAAAAAAAAGCACTGAATGATCCCACTGTCTCCTTTTTAAACATTGTAAATCTTCCAAAAGTTTGTGGTAGAAAGCGAATTACCACAAATTATAATTTGGATGGATATTGAAATGTTATTAAAACATCAAAGAATAATGAGAACATAGATACGAATATAATGTGTTACAATTGTCAGTAATCCTTAATAAAGTCCCCCAGATTCCCTTTATTACCTGTACTGGAATGTTGATTATCTAGCTCGTCTATAATCCAGGAAGTTCAACTGTTGTCAATATATCTGTTCTAGAGTGTTATAACTGTGGGGCCAGGAACCCCCTTCGCATGCCTCTGCACACCAATGTACCCTTTACATATATTTATCTTCTCTCTTAACTTGAACCAGTTAGCCAGATAGTTGTATTTCAGACTGGAAAAGATCAATAGACCTCAGAGCTTCTACAATATTTTAACATTTTCATCATCAGCTAATAATATAGCGCCATTAATTCTGCAGCGCTGTACAGAGAACACACTCACATCAGTCCCTGCCCCATTGGAGCTTACAGTCTAAATTCCCTAACACACACACACAAAGACTAGGGTCAATTTAATAGCAACAAATTAACCTACTAGTAAGTTTTTGGGAGTGTGGGTGGAAACTGGAGCACCCGGAGGAAACCCACACAAAAACGGGGAGAACATACAAACTCCACACAGATAAGGCCATGGTCGGGAATCAAACTCATGACCCCAGTGCTGTGAGGCAGAAGTGCTAACCACTAAGCCACCGTGCTGCCCTTCACCTTTCTAATACAGCATAACCCTGGGAGGGGTTAGGTAAGTGACTAATTTTACCACAAGCTCTAAGGGGTATATTTACTAAACTGCGGGTTTGAAAAAGTGGAGATGTTGCCTATAGCAACCAATCAGATCATAGCTGTCATTTTGTAGATTGTACTAAATAAATGATAACTGGAACCTGATTGGTTGCTTTAGGCAACATCTCCACGTTTACAAACCCACAATGTAGTAAATATAGACCTAAGACTCTACCTAATTAAGAAGCATTCAATGTTTTGCTAATGCTGCCTTTTTTCTTGAAAAAATGTTTTCTACCCAGACCATTGCTGTCTATGAAGCCAGAACTGTCACTGAAGTCATTGTGGGAAAGAACTGTAATTGAAGTCAATGGAGACACTCACTGTCGTGAGGAAATTCATTTCTATTCACAGGATCTTTCATTATTTACTTTATTTATTTCATTTTAATGTCTTTTTGGCAAAGTAATATTTCTTTGTTTTTTTTTGTTTTTCCTCAATTCTGCATTTCAATTTTTTTTTAGAAAATGGTTGCTAGGCCCTCCTCATTTTCGCTACAGACTCTCCATCCAAAACTCCCTCTTCCATTATTTTTACTGGGGAAAACAGGTGATTGGCAAAGAGCAAACATGAAGCATAATTAAATAACAAAGTAAATAAAATAAACACTATGGAAAATATAGCCCCGGTTGTCATCGATGATAAGAAATTCCTTTTCCCTTTGTTTTTCTTCTAAAAACATGAATATCGAGGACTCTCACGGCTGAGATGTTTAATACAAAATTATTTACAACGTAACATATTTTTGTCGGGGAAAAGGTTGGATCGATAATCTCTTATTAAAAATTCATAGAGAGTGACAGCAAACAGTAAGAAGATTGTTTTATCAAACGTACGTAAATGTGATGTTTACTCCTTAGAGATGAATAGAGCTGATATCTTCCATGCTCTGTTTAATTATTGTCAACAACTGCTACGTTTTCATATCCGTGCATTGCAGATTGGTCGCTGAACAGGTGTATAGGATGGCTTTTTTTAAACATAGGCTTGTTTTTGAGCGCACGATTATAATTAACACAGGGGGGTTGCCATAGTAACCGGTGTTATTTCCCATGTCTGAACGCTGTTCCACTCTTTGACATATGCTGTTGATTTAATTGTTTTTAATAGAAATTGCTCCCAGTGGAGCTGTTTTCCGCCACTCCTAGCGGCTTCAAATACTCCAGAGCTCCGGAACTGTTCCACGTAGAAAGGGGTTAACACGTCTTATAGCAGAGACTGGTAACCCAATTAATGTCGCCAGGGCTGACCCTTACATATCGCTTTACAAATGAGATAACAAAGGGGAATTGTGGTCTCACATTGGTGGGGGGTGACAACCTACAGATCCAATAAGAATAAGGAAGTGAAAGAGAAGTAATGAAAAGATTCTTACGTACCTGTCTTAATAACGATAGCGCAGGGGCGGAGGAGGAGGCTTCAGGGCAGGGGGGCACAAACTTATATTTCCACTGTTAAAAAAAAAAAATGAAATGTATATATAAAAAAGATTATCAACATTATTGTAAAGTTATATTATAGCTGCCACTTTTTAACCCAGAAAATACTGTTTATTTTTGAGGGTGGGGGGTAAACGCATCTTTTTTTCATTTTAAAAACATACAGCCTGGAAAAAAAATAATTTGGTGCAGCAATAAATCAAGCTCGTCTATCTATTAACATTATGCAGATATAGCGTGAACAGAACAGGCATGGCGGAAGCACAAGGACCGCTGCGATACTTGATAAATCAGCGGTAACCTCTTGGGTGTATAGGACGAGGAGATAAAGAGCCCCATCAGTTTTCATGGCTAGAGGGCTTTTCACCCTTTGATTAAAAGAGTTTCTTAAATTAAGCATCAATATCAGCAACCTAGTATGGCAGCCTTAAATAAACCAACCATACATATGTTTACTGGAACGATCTCTATTGCGTGGGCAAAGATAAAAGATATAGTTTAGGTTATGATTTGGTATTCACAACAGGTGGGGATTTACAGATACATCTGCTACACAGAGAAACATCAATCAAACAATGCCAGGATTCTAATTACCCCATCGATAACTAATGAGCGTCAAGTTTACATTCTGACCAATCGGGGGCTGAGAAACTCGGCATTATTTTTCTACACTTCATTATGTTCTGGGTGGAAAGAAAAAATAACACAAAAAAACAGCACTTAGAGGTAATTAGTAACACATCATTAGGATGAACAGTGATACTGAGCAGTAAAAAAATAAAACTATCATCAACTGTCACGTATAATTAATGGAAGTTAAGGGATAATGGGGTCTTGGATTCTGAAATCAAGCCAGGAAAGTATTTAAAATGCTCGTGTCACATACACACAGGCGTTGTGTGAATTCATGAGAACGCAGCCTATGACATCACTAGGGACCAGTCACATTCCTGAAGTACTTTGTGTGCTTGTTTCACAGTAATAATTGGCTGCATTCCTATGAACATGAAGGGCCTGATTCATGTCCGAACGCAATTTCCACAGAAGCTGCGTGTGTGATAAGAGCATGTAACTTGAGTGTATTTCAGGCCGTATTCAAATCAAATCGTATTATCAAGATATATTTGGATTTCAGTCTTGGTGGAAGTGCACTTTGCCTAAACAGAGCTTGTCGTCCGTATGCAGATGGTTCAGACTGCAGCGGAGAACAAAATAGACACACTGGAGTGAAATGAGAGCGAAGTAGATGGAGTGACCTTATTAGCACACACACTAGAGATTGTCAGCTCTGGGGATTAACTATCGGTTGTTCCACAACTGTGATTTATACAATCAAGAACTGTGCTCTAGAGGAATGATGTAATAATGTGCTGGAGAGGAAGGATGTAATAATGTCCTGGGGAGGAATGATGTAATAATGTGCCGGGGAGGAATGATGTAATAATGTGCCGGGGAGGAAGGATGTAATAATGTGCTGTGGGGGAATGATGTAATAATGTGCTGGAAAGGAAGGATATAATAATGTGCTGGAGAGGAAGGATATAATAATGTGCTGGGGAGGAAGGATGTAATAATGTCCTGGGGAGGAATGATATAATAATGTGCCGGGGAGGAATGATGTAATAATGTGCTGGGGAGGAATGATGTTATAATGTGCCGGGGTGGAATGATGTAATAATGTGCCGGGGAGGAATGATGTAATAATGTGCTGGGGAGGAATGATGTTATAATGTGCCGGGGTGGAATGATGTAATAATGTGCTGGAGAGGAATGATGTAATAATGTGCTGGGGAGGAAGGATGTAATAATGTGCTGGAGAAGAAGGATATAATAATGTGCTGGAGAGGAAGGATGTAATAATGTGCTGGAGAGGAAGGATGTAATAATGTGCTGGAGAGAAAGGATATAAAAATGTGCTGGAGAGGAAGGATGTAATAATGTGCTGGAGAGGAAGGATGTAATAATGTGCTAGAGAGGAATGATGTAATAATGTGCTGGAGAGGAAGGATGTAATAATGTGCTAGAGAGGAATGATGTAATAATGTGCTCGGGAGGAAGGATGTAATAATGTGCTGGAGAGAAAGGATGTAATAATGTGCTGGAGAGGAAGTATGTAATAATGTGCTGGAGAGGAATGATGTAATAATGTGCTGGAGAGGAATGATGTAATAATGTGCTGGAGAGGAAGGATGTAATAATGTGCTGGAGTGGAAGGATGTAATAATGTGCTGGAGAGGAAGGATATAAAAATGTGCTGGAGAGGAAGGATGTAATAATGTGCTGGAGAGGAAGGATGTAATAATGTGCTGGAGAGGAATGATGTAATAATGTGCTAGAGAGGAATGATGTAATAATGTGCTCGGGAGGAAGGATGTAATAATGTGCTGGAGAGAAAGGATGTAATAATGTGCTGGAGAGGAAGTATGTAATAATGTGCTGGAGAGAAAGGATGTAATAATGCGTTGGAGAGGAAGGATGTAATAATGTGCTGGAAAGGAAGGATATAATAATGTGCTTGAGAGGAAGGATATAATAATTTGCTGGAGGGGAATGATGTAATAATGTGCTGGAGAGGAAGGATGTAATAATGTGCTGCAGAGGAAGGATATAATAATGTTCTGGAGAGAAAGGATATAATAATGTGCCGGGGAGGAATAATGTAATAATGTGCTGGGGAGGAAGGATGTAATAATCTGCTGAGAGAAAGGATGTAATAATGTGCTGGAGAAAAAGGATGTAATAATGTGCTGGAGAGGAAGGATATAATAATGTGCTGGGGAGGAAGGATGTAATAATGTGCTGGAGAGGAAGGATGTAATAATGTGCTGGAGAGGAAGGTTATAATAATGTGCTGGGGAGGAAGGATTTAATAATGTACTGGAGAGAAAGGATATAATAATGAACTTGAGATGAAGGATATAATAATTTGCTGGGGGGTAATAATGTTATAATGTGCTGGAGAGGAAAGATGTAATAATGTGCTGGAGAGCAAGTATGTAATAATATGCTGGAAAGAAAGAATGTAATAATGTGCAGGAGAGGAATGATGTAATAATGTGCTGGAGAAAAAGGATGTAATAATGTGCTGGAGAGGAAGCATGTAATAATGTGCTGGAAAGGAAGGATATAATAATGTGTTTGAGAGGAAGAATGTAATAATATGCTGGAGAGGAATGATGTAATAATGTGCTGGAGAGCAAGGATGTAATAATGTGCTAAAGAGGAAGGATGTAATAATGTGCTAGAGAGGAAGGATATAATTATTTGCTGGGGGGGGGGGGAATGATGTACCAATGTGCTGGGGAGGAAGGATGTAATAATATGCTGGGGAGGAAGGATGTAATAATGTGCTGGAGAGGAAGAATATAATAATGTGCTGGGGAGGAGGGATGTAATAATGTGCTGAAGAGGAAGGATGTAATAATATGCTGGGGAGGAAGGATGTAATAATATGCTGGAGAGGAAGGATATAATAATGTGCTGGGGAGGAAGGATGTAATAATGTGCTGGAGAGGAAGGATGTAATAATGTGCTGGAGAGAAAGGATATAATAATTTGCTGGGGTGGGATGATGTAATAATGTGCTTGAGAGGAAGGATGTAATTATGTGCTGCATAGGAAGGATATAATGTTGTGCTGCAGAGGAAGAATGTGATAATGTGCTGGAGAGGAATGATGTAATAATGTGCTCGGGAGGAAGGATGTAATAATGTGCTGGAGAGAAAGGATGTAATTATGTGCTGGAGAGGAATGATGTAATAATGTGCTGGAGAAAAAGGATGTAATAATGTGCTGGAGAGGAAGGATGTAATAATGTGCTGGAAAGGAAGGATGTAATAATGTGCTTGAGATGAAGGATATAATAATTTGCTGTGGGGGAATAATGTAATAATGTGCTGCAGAGGAAGGATGTAATGTGCTGAAGAGAAAGGATGTAATAATGTGCTGGAGAGGAAGGATGTAATAATGTGCTTGAGATTAAGGATATAATAATTTGCTGTGGGGGAATGATGTAATAATGTGCTGGAGAGAAAGGATTTAATAATGTGCAGGAGAGAAAGGATGTAATAATCTGCTGCAGAGGAAGGACATAAAAATGTGCTGGAGAGGAAGCATGTAATAATGTGCTGGAAAGGAGGGATATAATAATGTGTTTGAGAGGAAGGATGTAATAATATGCTGGAGAGGAATGATGTAATAATGTGCTGGAGAGGAAGGATGTAATAATGTGCTGGAGAGGAAGGATGTAATAATGTGCTGCAGAGGAAGGATATAATAATTTGCTGGGGGGGAGAATGATGTACTATCGTGCTGGGGAGGAAGGATGTAATAATATGCTGAGGAGGAAGGATGTAATATTGTGCTGGAGAGGAAGGATATAATAATGTGCTGGGGAGGAAGGATGTAATAATGTGCTGGAGAGGAAGGATGTAATAATGTGCTGGAGAGGAAGGATATAATAATTTGCTGGGGGGGATGTAATAATGTGCTGGAGAGGAAGGATGTAATAATGTGCTGGAGAGGAAGGATGTAATAATGTGCTGGAGAGGTAGGATGTAATAATGTGCTGCAGAGGAAGGATATAATGTTGTGCTGCAGAGGAAGGAAGTAATAATGTGCTGGAGAGAAAGTATGTAATAATGTGCTGGAGAGAAAGGATGTAATAATGTGCTGGAGAGAAAGGATGTAATAATGTGCTGGAGAGGAAGGATGTAATAATGTGCTTGAGATGAAAGCTACTATAATTTGCTGGGGGGTAATGATGTAATAGTGTGCTGGAGAGGAAGGATGTAATAATGTGCAGGAGAGGAAGGATGTAATAATGTGCTAGAGAGGAAGTATGTAATAATGTGCTGGAGAGAAAGAATGTAATAATGCGTTGGAGAGGAAGGATATAATAATATGCTGGGGTGGAATGATGTAATAATTTGCTGGAGAGAAAGAATGTAATAATGTGCTGAAGAGGAATGATTTAATAATGTGCTGGGGAGGAAGGAAGTAATAATGTGCTGGAGAGGAAGGATGTAAGAATGTGCTGGGGAGGAAGTATGTAATAATGTGCTGGAGAGGAAGGATGTAATAATGTGCTGGAGAGTAAGGATGTAATAATGTGCTGCAGAGGAAGGATATAATAATGTGCTGGGGAGGAAGGATGTTATAATGTGGTGGAGAGGAAGGATGTAATAATGTGCTGGAGAGGAAGGATATAATAATTTGCTGGGGTGGGATGATGTAATAATGTGCTTGAGAGGAAGGATGTAATAATGTGCTGCAGAGGAAGGATATAATGTTGTGCTGCAGAGGAAGGATGTAATAATGTGCTGGAGAGAAAAGATGTATTAATGTGCTGGAGAGAAAGGATGTAATAATGTGCTGGAGAGAAATGATGTAATAATGTGCTGGAGAGACAGGATGTAATAATGTGCTGGAGAGGAAGGATGTAATATTGTGCTTGAGATGAAGGCTATAAAAATTTGCTGGGGGGTAATGATGTAATAGTGTGGTGGAGATGAAGGATGTAATAATGTGCAGGAGAGGAAGGATGTAATAATGTGCTAGAGAGGAAGTATGTAATAATGTGCTGTAGAGAAAGAATGTAATAATGCGTTGGAGAGGAAGGATATAATAATATGCTGGGGAGGAATGATGTAATAATTTGCTGGAGAGAAAGAATGTGATAATGTGCTGGAGAGGAATGATGTAATAATGTGCTCGGGAGTAAGGATGTAATAATGTGCTGGAGAGAAAGGATGTAATAATGTGCTGGAGAGGAATGATGTAATAATGTGCTGGAGAGGAAGGATGTAATGTGCAGGAGAGGAAGGATGTAATAATGTGCTGGAGAGGAAGGATGTAATAATGTGCTGGAGAGGAAGGATGTAATAATGTGCTTGAGATTAAGGATATTATAATTTGCTGAGGGGGAATGATGTAATAATGTACTGGAGAGGAAGGATTTAATAATGTGCTGAAGAGAAAGGATGTAATAATGTGCTGGAGAGGAAGGATGTAATAATGTGCTTGAGATTAAGGATATTATAATTTGCTGTGGGGGAATGATGTAATAATGTGCTGGAGAGGAAGGATGTAATAATGTGCT
Organism: Mixophyes fleayi; assembly: GCF_038048845.1. NCBI lineage: Eukaryota > Metazoa > Chordata > Amphibia > Anura > Limnodynastidae > Mixophyes > Mixophyes fleayi. The sequence goes on along the minus strand of NC_134403.1, from coordinate 22,420,088 downwards.
GAAGAGAAAGGATGTAATAATGTGCTTGAGATTAAGGATATTATAATTTGCTGTGGGGGAATGATGTAATAATGTGCTGGAGAGGAAGGATTTAATAATGTGCAGGAGAGAAAGGATGTAATAATCTGCTGGAGAGGAAGTATGTAATAATGTTCTGGAGAGAAATTATGTAATAATGCGTTGGAGAGGAAGGAAATAATAATATGCTGGGGAGGAATGATGTAATAATGTGCTGGAGAGAAAGGATGTAATAATGTGCTGGAGAAGAAGGATGTAATAATGTGCTGGAGAGTAAGGATGTAATAATGTGCTGCAGAGGAAGGATGTAATAATGTGCTGCAGAGGAAGGACGTAATAATGTGCTGTAGAGGAAGCATGTAATAATGTGGTGGAAAGGAAGGATATAATAATGTGTTTGAGAGGAAGGATGTAATAATATGCTGGAGAGGAATGATGTAATAATGTGCTGGAGAGGAAGGATGTAATAATGGTCTGGAGAGGAAGGATGTAATAATGTGCTTGAGAGGAAGGATATAATAATTTGCTGGGTGGGGGAATGATGTACTATCGTGCTGGGGAGGAAGGATGTAATAATATGCTGGGGAGGAAGGATGTAATAATGTGCTGGAGAGGAAGAATATAATAATGTGCTTGGGAGGAAGGATTTAATAATGTGCTGGAGAGGAAGGATATAATAATTTACTGGGGGGAATGATGTAATAATGTGCTGGAGAGGAAGGATGTGATAATATGCTGGTGAGGAAGGATGTAATAATATGCTGGAGAGGAAGGATATAATAATGTGCTGGGGAGGAAGGATGTAATAATGTGCAGGAGAGGAAGGTTGTAATAATGTGCTGGAGAGTTAGGATATAATAATTTGCTGGGGGGGGATGATGTAATAATCTGCTGGAGAGGAAGTATGTAATAATGTTCTGGAGAGAAATTATGTAATAATGCGTTGGAGAGGAAGGAAATAATAATATGCTGGGGAGGAATGATGTAATAATGTGCTGGAGAGAAATGATGTAATAATGTGCTGGAGAAGAAGGATGTAATAATGTGCTGGAGAGTAAGGATGTAATAATGTGCTGCAGAGGAAGGATGTAATAATGTGCTGCAGAGGAAGGACGTAATAATGTGCTGGAGAGGAAGCATGTAATAATGTGGTGGAAAGGAAGGATATAATAATGTGTTTGAGAGGAAGGATGTAATAATATGCTGGAGAGGAATGATGTAATAATGTGCTAGAGAGGAAGGATGTAATAATGTGCTGGAGAGGAAGGATGTAATAATGTGCTTGAGAGGAAGGATATAATAATTTGCTGGGTGGGGGAATGATGTACTATCGTGCTGGGGAGGAAGGATGTAATAATATGCTGGGGAGGAAGGATGTAATAATATGCTGGAGAGGAAGGATATAATAATGTGCTGGGGAGGAAGGATGTAATAATGTGCTCGAGAGGAAGGATGTAATAATGTGCTGGAGAGGAAGGATATAATAATTTGCTGGGGGGGATGATGTAATAATGTGCTGGAGAGGAAGGATGTAATAATGTGCTTGAGATGAAGGCTATAATAATTTGCTGGGGGGTAATGATGTAATAGTGTGCTGTAGAGGAAGGATGTAATAATGTGCAGGAGAGGAAGGATGTAATAATGTGCTAGAGAGGAAGTATGTAATAATGTGCTGGAGTGAAAGAATGTAATAATGCGTTGGAGAGGAAGGATATAATAATATGCTGGGGAGGAATAATGTAATAATTTGCTGGAGAGAAAGAATGTAGTAACGTGCTGGAGAGGAATGATTTAATAATGTGCTGGAGAGGAAGGATGTAAGAATGTGCTGGGGAGGAAGTATGTAATAATGTGCTGGAGAGGAAGGATGTAATAATGGGCTGGAGAGTAAGGATGTAATAATGTGCTGCAGAGGAAGGATGTAATAATGTGCTGGAGAGGAAGGATGTAATAATGTGCTGAACAGGAAGGATGTAATAATGTGCTGGAGAGGAAGGATATAATAATTTGCTTGGGGGGGATGATGTACTAATGTGCTGGATAGGAAGTATGTAATAATATGCTGGGGAGGAAGGATGTAATAATGTGATGGAGAGGAAGTATATAATAATGTGCAGGGGAGGAAGGATGTAATAATGTGCTGGAGAGGAAGGATATAATAATTTACTGGGGGGAATGATGTAATAATGTGCTGGAGAGGAAGGATGTGATAATATGCTGGTGAGGAAGGATGTAATAATATGCTGGAGAGGAAGGATATAATAATGTGCTGGGGAGGAAGGATGTAATAATGTGCAGGAGAGGAAGGTTGTAATAATGTGCTGGAGAGTTAGGATATAATAATTTGTTGGGGGGGGATGATGTAATAATGTGCTGGAGAGGAAGGATGTAATAATGTGCTGCAGAGGAAGGATATAATGCTGTGCTGGAGAGGAAGGATGTAATAATGTGTTGGAGAGGAAGGATGTAATAATGTGCTGGAGAGAAAGGATGTAATAATGTGCTGGAGAGAAAGGATGTAATAATGTGCTGGAGAGGAAGGATATAACAATGTGCTGGAGAAAAAGGATGTAATAATGTGCTGGAGAGGAAGGATGTAATAATGTGCTTCAGAGGAAGGATGTAATAATGTGCTGGAGAGGAAGGATATAATAATGTGCTGGAGAGAAAGGATGTAATAATGTGCTGGAGAGGAAGGATGTAATAATGTGCTGGGGGAATGATGCAATAATGTGCTGCAGAGGAAGGATGTAATAATGTGCTGGAGAGGAAGGATGTTATAATGTGCTGGAGAGGAAGGATGTAATAATGTGCTGCAGAGGAAGGATGTTATAATGTGCTGGAGAGGAAGGATGTAATAATGCGTTGGAGAGGAAGGATGTTATAATGTGCTGGAGAGGAAGGATGTAATAATGCGTTGGAGAGGAAGCATGTTATAATGTGCTGGGTAGAAAGGATGTAATAATGTGCTGGAGAGAAAGGATGTAATAATGTGCTGGAGAGGAAGGATGTAATAATGTTCTGGGAAGAAAGGATGTAATAATGTGCTGGAGAGAAAGGATGTAATAATGTGCTGGAGAGGAAGGATGTATTAATGCATTGAAGAGGAAGGTTGTAATAATGTTCTGGGAAGAAAGGATGTAATAATGTGCTGGAGAGAAAGGATGTAATAATGTGCTGGAGAGAAAGGATGTAATAATGTGCTGGAGAGAATAAATATAGTAAAAGTGATTGTTTATTTCATCAGAGAGAGCTTTGTGTTTACATGGTGGGTGCAGGTATGAATGTGGCAAGTTTGGCTGTAAGAAGATTGGACAGTTCTTTAGCAGGTTCCCCAATCTGTGACTGGCTTAGCTGGTTAGGAGCTGTAATATATATCAGGTAGTGCTGAACACAACACACAGATCAGAATTGCCAATCATTGGAAAAATTTTACTGACAGTTTTATAAAAAAATATGTGTCTATATTTTTACTGACATGCCATTAGCCTAATTCTAAAATATATTAAAAAAGAGAAAGTCGTTACATCTGAAGGATAAAATGTGTCAAGAACATAAAATAAGGGCTTCATAACTCTTCAGGGTCAAAAGCATTCATATTTTTAAATGCTATAATTGTGTTTTATTTGTATTCGTTTTTTGGGGGGTGTGGTTTTTAAAATGGGTTATTTATGAAAATGCAGAACCACGGGTCTGTAGTACTAATGGTATTTTGCCATCACATAAAAATATTTAAATATACAATAGCATACCTCCCAACTTTGGGGAAGGCGGCATCAGGTCAGGGGGAGCGGGTACACCCGTGGGCATGTCTAGCCCTTTTGTGACTGCCCCATTCTCTCCTCCCCTCCCTTCCAAACAACTTCATTGCCATGCGCAGAAATGTATACATATACTATTAGGGGCAAACGCAGGATTTGTAGAGGGGGGTTCCACACCACGCCATTAGTGGGCGGGAACAGCATGCATGCGGTATAATATTAGACAGTGCTTGGCTGCTCTCCAACTCTTCCTATCCCTATAATCCATATAATATACATGGGCATTGCTGCGTACACTACTTTTAGGTGCACGCAGCTCACCCTTTTCAAGCAGAGTTGTGTGAAGCATGGGCAGGGTCCAGCCACTTCAATTATACAGTGCCCCAGGCTTGGAGGGGGGTTTCAAGGCACTAGGAAACCCCCACCCCCTCGGTTTGCCTATGTCTATATATTGCAGGTTGTAAAGGAATTTTACTGTTAGGCAAAAAAGTAGCTATTTTTAATTATTGTCCATAAATTTAGTATACTATAGCAGAATTTGCATCTACAAAACACTTAAGAAGGCAGAGCTGTCACTTATGACCCTCCTGTATGGAAACATTAGCATCAATAGACTATATGCTCAGTCAGCACAATGAAACACTTCTGAATTCACAGGATAATCCTCATTGCGCAACTGGCAAATGATTTATTTGTAGTTATTTAATAACGTTGCTTACAACCTGCTATTATTATTAAGAGACAGCATTGAGCACTGCGTGGAGGAAGTAAGATCTGTGATAAGTGTTGTGACGATAAGGGAAAATAATGCTATTTTGATCAGCACAATTTCAGCAAAGTAACGGCTGAGCTTGCAAAATCCCAAACTAAGCACGAGTGAGAAATAAATAAATAGAGGAAAGAATGAAATAGAGAAACACATACGCGGAACATTACATGGTAGGATTGGTGAATTGAATACTATTGAAATCATTGCAATATACTTAAATTTTTAACTTTTCTTTAGGTGATCAGCACGGTGGCTCAGTGGTTAGCACTTCTGCCTCACACCACTGGGGTCATGAGTTTGATTCCCGATCATGGCCTTATCTGTGTGGAGCTTGTATGTTCTCCCCCGTGTTTGCATGGGTTTCCTCCCACACTACAGAAACATACTAGTAGGTTAATTGGCTGCTATCAAATTAACCCTAGTCTGTGTGTGTGTGTGTTATTACAAAAAAAATACTTTTAAATTATAAAATGAAAAAGGGGACTTTTTTGAGCTGGAGTGCCTCCCCCATGTTTCCAACTCTGGTCTTTAAGACAATATTTTCCTAGTAAGTTGGAAGAGCACCCTCTCTTTTTGATTAGGACTAGCATTAAGTTGATATATATATATATATATATATATATATATATATATATATTATGAGGTCAGTCCTTTCCTGATGACGATCCATTTCTTCTCTTTTTTTACTTTGTGATTTTTAATAGTTTGCAAAATGATCGTTATGGATGGGCCATTTAATAGACACTTTGTAACATATTTGTGTTTTAATTTTCTTGACAGAGTACGCTCGATTTCAATTCCCAACCTTGACCTTATCTGTGAGAAGTTTGTATGTTCTCCCCGTGTTTGCGTAGGTTTCCTCCAGGTGCTCCGGTTTCCTCCCACACTCCAAAAACATACTGGTAGGTTAATTGCCTGCTATCTAAATTGACCCTAGTCTCTTTCTGTGTCTGTCTGTGTGTTAGGGAGTTTAGACTGTAAGCTCCAATGGGGCAGGGACTGATGTGAATGAGTTCTCTGTACAGCGCTGCGGAATTAGTGGCGCTATGTAAAATAACTGATGATGAGGTGGTGGTGGGGGGGGCACTATACAGGGAAGAATGTAATGTGGAATTCACTTATTAAATAATAAAATGACGAAACTGAAACATAAACCCTATGAGCCACATTTATCTTTGAACGCAACCTGCGCGCAAGTTACGTGTTTAAAATGAGCACAGAACTTGAGCGAACGTGCGGCCGTATTCAAATCCAAGTGGATCTCAAGATACATTTCCATTTAAATCCGGATGTAAGTACATTCTGCATCAAAACGCACTCAGCGAGCCCCTACTGTACATTGCCTACGTTAGTTCTCCCCTTTCATCCCTCGTTCGGCCTTCACGTCATAGACAGCTGTAAATGTCATTTGTGTTTGGACATGAACTGCGCGCAGTTGCGTTCATCAGCGTCAAGCCCCTTTCTTAGCATGCTCAGACTTATTCCATGCAAAGGGACTTAGGTCCAAAAATGACCCAGGACCTATGTTGTGATCATGAGGAGCATAATTGCTTAATAAATAAAGTCCAATAAGTGAGTGTAGCCAGTGATATTATCAGTCTCCTGGAAGCCGCAGGAAGTTTTACTTTTTTGCTGCCACTGAAAATTCTTCACTAATGCTAAAGAGACTATTCATTTAAAAGTAGCAGCAGTTAATAATTAGTAGCATTAGTGAAAGGTTTTCAGTTTTAATCTGGGCTATCAGTTCCACTTTGCATGCATGAGCCGGCTAGCTGGGCCACATATGTACATGTTCCCTCAGGCAGCCCGGGGAAGCAGTGTGTTAGCTCTTGTGGCTGTCAGCCAGTATCACTGACGTTACTGAGTATACCTGTCCCAGTGATAGTTTATTGATAAATTGCCGTGATTATTTAGGTGATTGATGATTATTTATGGCTGCAATAAGCAGCATTAAAAAAAACATTCTTATCATTGCATATTAATTAATAAGCCGCAGAATCTAGACGTTCAGGTCTCGCAAGTGAAAAACAGAATCCCTTAATTGACAGAGAATTAGCAAATTATTCTTATTAACTTTTCTTCCTCCTTCTGGTACAAAGATAAGAATAAATTAAATTAGGATTTTGCCATAGTTGCCTACTCTCCCAGAATTTCCAGGTGACTCCCGAATTTGTGGGCGTTCTCCCGAACTCCCAGGAGAGCAGGGCAAACTCCCGGGCACCACGTTGGTGAAGTGGGTGGGGGCGGGACTAAAAGCATCATCCAGGCCCTCCCCCACCCACTGATGAATTTACAAAGAGTAGCAGGGTGTGGCCTAATGAGGCGATGCATGTGGCCACGCCCCCATGATGGAGCCCCCTCCCAGACAGCTGGCTGCAAAAGTTGGTGAGTATAGGTTTTGCTAACCTACATTCTTTGGAGAGTTCAGTTGGAATGTATCAGTTCAGTTTCAGAAAACAATAATCTGAGCTGTCCCACCCCCTCATTTACATTTACTACAATAGAAGTTGTACAAACAATTTTTTATCCATTAATTCCCATTCTTCAAGGGAAGTAATGGATACTTAGCACATTATGTTTCAGAGGTGCTTTTAGATCACCCTTTATTAAAGTTGTTGTTTTCTTTTAACAAGCGTTGTTTTTCAATACCCTTGTGTACAGGGAACAGAAATAGGAATGTTTGCAAACCATCTTATAATCAATAGTTAGATACTTACAATAACATGAAAATAAATGTGAAGCTTTCCTTTAATTCGTTGAAAAACAGGAAGAATGCAGAAATTCCAAGATAAAATTACAAATGATTTGTCCACTTCTACAGTCATTTATAATCGGTGATAGATTTCTTATCTTTCCACCTACAGTCCCTAAAGACTTCTCAGAGTTTAGAAATTTACAGAATTCTGCTACTTTGTATCACTCCAGAGAGTTCGGAGTGTTCCAGGAATTTATTGAGCTGTTCAGCGAAACATAATCATGTCCTCCATGAAAGTAAACCCTCCCGGCGATGCAGACTGATATTCAAACACCTAAAATCCATCACAAAGTTATATCTCCTTACAGAATTAAACTAGCTGGAGATGATTTCATACAAACCTTCTGTGATATCTCAATTTCTCCTAAACATAAAACATGTTACAGTGTAACCATAACTGCATACAGCAGAGGCAGACCGTTTGTTTGGTCTGAGCTTATAGACTTAAGAATGCAGCCTATTAGTTCTCTAGGAACCAGTGACATTACTGAGGCTAGTAGTGTTCACTTTGTGTTCCTCAATGAATCAGGCCCATAGACTTGTTCTGTTTTAGTTGTTTTTTCTTTCATGTTGTCAGTTACCCCAGACCACGTTAAAGGAAACCTGATTAAAGTTGCATAATTCATCATCATCATTTATATAGCGCCACTGATTCCGCAGCGCAGTACAGAGAACTCACTCACATCAGTCCCTGCCCCATTGGGGCTTACAATCTAAATTCCCTAACATACAGAGAGAGAGACAGACTAAGGTACATTTTTGATAGCAGCCAATTAACCTACCAGTATGTTTTCGGAGTGTGGGAAGAAACCGGAGCACCCGGAGGAAACACACGCACACACAGGGAGAACATATAAACTCCACACAGATAAGGCCATGGACGGGAATTGAACTCATGACCCCAGTGCTGTGAGGCAGACGTGCTAACCACTGAGCCACCGTGCTGCCAGTTCACAACTGACTCTAAGTTCCAGGGACTATCCCATGTTTTAAATGTCCCGATTTCTCAAAACTCACCAACAGACCACTACGGTGCCTCTTATTCGGTATTATTTCCTGATTTTTGCGAGTATATGGTCTAATTAAAATCAGCGAGGGCACTTTGCACTTTTGAGAGCAGAACAGGGGCTTTGTGGGAAGTAGTGGCCCCTTGGGGTGGGAACAACCCGGCATTGCCCGGCCCCCTCACTACCACTCCCCCAATTTTTACACCCCTGATTATAGCTACATTCAGTCCATATGTCAAGATGCACCATGGTCCGTTTAGACTACACAGTGCTTAAGCTGCTTACATGCTCCATCCCGCCACCAAAATGTCCAGAAAAAATGTTTTGGACTCTGCCAAGCCTATATTGTGTCTTTCCCCTTATAAAATCCTCAATTTGCTAAAAATAGGCCGGGAAAGGCCAGATTAGCTCACTCTCTCGATGCTTTATGAAATGCTCTCTGGTAGTAAATGTATCAAGCTATGAGTTTCCGGCAGGTTTGAAAAGTGGATATGTTGCCTATAGCAACCAATCAGATTCTAGCTGTCATTTATTTAGTACATTCTACAAAATGATAGCTAGAATCTGATTGGTTGCCACTTTTAAAAACCCGATGGAAACTCGCAGCTTGATACATTTACCACCTAGGCTCGCTTATTTCAGAGATATATAGTGAAAAGGCCAGGGTGACAGAGTGAAAATGGAGAGCGTGTGCTTTTATAAGAATAAAAACCCCAAAACAGACTCAAACCCCTACAATCTATTTTGCACGCTGCGGCAAGACTGATTTTTCTTGCAAATTGTTATTCCTCTGTTAAATCACTCTGTATGTCTCTATGCTGGCTGCCTGTTTTCTACCGAATCCAATATAAAATACTTTTACTAACCTACAAGGCCATCAACAAGGCTGCACCAACATACATCTCCTCTCTTGTCTCAAAATATCTCCCAACTCGCCAACTCCGTTCTGCACAAGATCTGCGTCTCTCATCCACCCTCATTACCACCTCCCATTCCCGGTTACAGGACTTTTTTTGGGCTGCACCCACTCTATGGAATTCTCTCCCTCGCACAATAAGACTCTCCTCTGGTCTACAAACTTTCAAGCGTTCTCTGAAAACATACCTCTTCAGACAAGCTTATAATATTCCTCCCCACCATCCTAACCTCACTACCTGTGACAGGATCATTTAGCCTATGAGTCATTTTTACCTTTGCAGCCTGGCTGGGCCAAAATGCAAAATGTAGCCTTAGCCTCATGTGTCAAACTCCCATTGTCCTATAGATTGTAAGCTTGCGAGCAGGGCCTTCTCACCTCTTTGTCTGTTTTACCCAGTTTGTTTATTAGTTTACTGTGTTTGTCCCCAATTGTAAAGCGCTATGGAATATGTTGGCGCTATATAAATAAATGATGATGATGATGATGATGATGATGAATAATGCCTGCCCAGCTATTATATTATGCATGATGCAGATAATCAAGGAAGGGGGCTATGAAAATAGTGTTAAAAAATTCCAATAATGCAGCATACTGTATACAATATAGTAATAAATTAATGCAAAGAAAGGCACTAATGAATTGTTTATTAAAGGCGTGTAACATAGTATAAATCTACAAACATTAATAATTATTTTAAAAGGTTTTCAGTGCTTTAGATTCAACAATTTTTCTAGTTTCTAACTGGATTATTATCAGGAATAGAATGGAAGAATTCAAGAAATTAATCAGCTTCAGTAAGTAACAGCGCTGTTTAGATTGTCAGTAAAGGCTTATGGTCCAAAATCCTTCAGCTTCTGTTTACTGGTGAGGTACTGATAAGCCTTCGCTCTACAGATCTGGAAAAGTGTCTGAGAAGGAGTACTCCAGGAACAGAAATCCTTGGCCATAATTTATTTTATACATTATTTTACCATATGATATATATGCTATCATTATGTATAGCCAGTAAATACAGCTTAGTGATAAGTGGTACACATTCTACGGGTAACATAAGTGTAAACATATACTCTGTGGGCCTGATTCATTAAAGAACTTGAGCAAGGATTTGAGTAAGTTTTCTTACTTAAGTTTTCTGGGAAAAAACATGTTGCAATGCAAGGGGTGCAAATTAGTTTACTATTTTGCACATAAGTTAAATCCTGGCTGTTTTTTCATGTAGCACACAAATACTAGATAGCAAGTTTGTACACTGCAATTTAAAGTTGATATTTGTGTGCTACAACAAAAAACAGTCAGTATTTAACTTATGTGCAAAATAATAAACTAATTTGCACCCCTTGCATTGTAACATGGTTTTGTCCAGAAAACTTAAGTAAGAAAACTTAATCAAATTCTAGCCTAAGTTCCTTAATGAATCAGACCCTGTGTGTTCAGCTATTTGATAATAAGTACACATAGGGAAAAGTAAACAAAATAGAAGTTTTACAGTATATGTCATTCCCTCCACTCTCCCAATCTGGACATTTCTTATCTATTTGTCTTAGTGTTTCTATCAGACAGTAACCTTCATCTAGCGGAAACTGTTTGACACAAATAACTTTGGGTCTATGTATGAGTTGTTCAGATCCTGTTAAACCCGTTCTTCACTGCAAAGCCGTAACTTAAAATTTTAGAGCCTGGAGCGAGAAGCAAAACTGCCGCCCCTCTAGACCTCAATTTCAACCTAATGAACCTAAAATATTCATAAACTGCACCCCCCTTCAGCGTTGCGCCCTAGGCGGTCGCCCTTCTCGCAAAGCCCTAGTTACAGCCCTGCTTTGCTGTACAGTAGTTTTAGCCATGATTAGCCGTGCCTTATGCAGTAAGACAAAGCCTTACACTTTTGTCCCGTAAGAGAGCATGAATTTAACATTAGAATCAACAACACTAACCAACTACCGCTCATAAGGGGGTTTTCATCTAGGAGCAGCGCTTCTCAAATCAGTGGCTGCATCTGATCTCACCGAGCTGCGGCTATCATAGTCAGCAGAGGTCCTGGCTATATGCGAGTGCCAGGAACCAGAATATACAATGAGCCTGTGGGGGGGCCCATGAAAACCCGTTTGATCTCAGCAGTTAATGGTTTTCCCTCCTTCAAATGACTTTATTTATGTTTGCCCTTCTGCCACAGTTACTAATTACTATTGCATTATTGTCTGTGCTTTTCATGCATGTCTTCATATCAATAGACACATAAAATATGACACAAAGTTACTCTCTGTATAAAATTGTATCCATTGCTGAGGACATCGTCGAGTCGTGACATATACGTCAGCCATGAAAATAAATAACTTTTCCTGCTGAATATATAGCTGTAAAACACAGAAAGAAATATGAAGCAATTTATTTAGTAGACGTTTCAGGGGACATTAGCAAGGCAATAAATGAACGTAAGTTGAGGTGGACATCAAGAGATGAAAAAAAAATCCATTTAATTCTTAGTGAAAAGAAAGTTATTGCTGTATTTTTCTGCACAAAATATCATTATCGCTTTAAGTTAATCTGCCGTCAGCTTACGACATACAGTGCTTTAATATCTAGCAACGTGCAGAGGCAGCAAATATCTCATGCATTTCCTCATTCCATTAGTGCGTTCTTGTAAGTGCTGACAGCAGAAATATACTAATTACCTAAACTAATAATTATATGATTATTCCTGTGATAATTATTCAATTTCGTGACATTTTTTTTTTCTGTGAAACGCTGCTGCTACTGGAATGAATACAGTGTACTGAGGTCTTCTCTTTCTTTCGCTTGTCCTTTTTAAACATGGAATTGGGGCAAGCCTGTGTGTAATGTTTTATACAGTTTTGTTTTCCTTTTTAATTAACCATTATTTAATTAAAAAAATAATGATAAAACACGCCGACCAGTGACATCAATAGGTCTCCAAAGTCCCTGCCCAAGTTTAATTATTAATACATACTCAATGGGAAAGTCACGATTTGTGATTTCAAGTGGAGTTGGGGTTTATAATTTGGGGAGTGGACTTGGTAATATCTGGATGTGGCTGAGCAGATTGGGGGTGTGGGCAATTTTTGGGAGTTATCTTAATGTTATATTAGACAAAATATTATTTGCAAACAAATGCTATATAATGATACATTACGGCGCTTGGTTAATAAAAGGTGCTAGGTGCATAATCGCGCTGTATCCCATAGCAGCCAGTCAGGTGATTGTTTTCATTTTCTACTCTGCACTACACAAATTAAAGTTTGAATGTGGTTGGTGGCTGTGGACCCCAAGCTATTAAATAAGACTCTTTATGTAACGTACTGAATATTTTTCTTTAAAAATAAAAAATACAGGAAAGAGTAAGGATAATTTTGTATAGATTTAACAAGATTTGATTCCTGACAGTGGATACTTGAGATACTTGAGAATGCCAATTCTATTCCAATGAAAGTCTGATGATATTCCGTTTTGCAAGGTTGCTATAGAATACAGAAGGAACTAGTCTACCCAAACCGGCAGAATCATATACCTGTCCAGTATCATACAGTACCTTTCAGCATGAAACATTTGACAACATTCTGTTTTTGCTTTCCCCACTTTCAAACAGCCCTGGTGAAATGCGCCGTGCTTGTAGTAAGGTTTGACCGGTTAAACTGCATAATATGCATAACGCATTTCAGTGGCTATAAGTGAAAGTGCGTTTAATCTAGTGTAACACTTAATTTGCTTTCAGGTCCTGAGTAATACATGAGCGAGTCAAATCTGGCTGTGTCTAAATTTTGTGTCAGGACTTGGCAAACATTTCCTCGGGGGAGGATCGGCTTCTTAGCCTTCGGGGTAAGAGAAGCTTACCTTTGAGATGCATGTTCAAAATGGAAAAGCAGGAATGCCAAAGTGAATGTACCTCATTCCCTTACACACCTCCTGCCATAGAATGAAATCCTGAGAATTCATCAGCACTGAGGTTTCTTAGCTCTCCGGGGCATTTTACGCTTATTGCTGTAGAGAGCTTGAGGCGTAGTATAAAGTGGGAGCTGTATTATGTAAGTGAATTCCTGTAAAGACCGGAGGTTCTAATGTAACGTGTGGAGTCTAATGTTATGAGTATGGGTGTTACAGTAGAGAGTCAGTACAGTTTGTAACTTGTGGGTGTTCACTGCTGTGTACATGGTTATTACTGTGAATAGTGAATATAGTGTGTGGGCTGTGTTGGGGTGTATAGGGCGAATGGTGTAAATAGTGGATACACAATGTAATTGATGGGTGTTAATTGCTCTATGTATGGTTATTACTGTAAATAATTAGGAATGTATTATAATGGTGGGAGGGGGGGGGTCTAGTCATGTGTGGGGCTTTGGGTTACAATTATTGCTTGCTACAGCCCCAATGGCAATAAATATCACCAGGTCTCGCCAGCGAAGGCTTCCCTACGCATTTGCATGGTGGAGCCTATTTATTTATTTATTAAGTATTACGGCAGTACTTGTACCACCATATTGCCTATTTTGGTAACGCCATGATAGCATGAACAGAAGGGAACCTTTGAAAAGAAAGTGAGTTGAATAAATACAATTTCTTTGAAAACCCCCAGAAATTAATAAATAAAATATTTTCTGGGAGGAGGGCGTTACATACATCCAAACGGTCCCAATTTTGGCAGGACAACCCGATTCGTGAGCTGCAAAAGGGGTGGGGCTTAACCAGAAGTGTTCAGAATTTTGCACGACTTTGCCCATCTGTGGGCGTAGTTTGGCAGGATGGGGGTGGGGCTTATTTTATCTTGATTTCATGATACTTAATGTTGGGAGGTATGTTATTATAATATAGCATACATTATTTTATATTACAAACTATAAAAATGTAAGTGGTATTTTGTAACAAATACGTGACTGATGATACACAGGGGACATTGCAACCTGATAGAGGGTTATTTTTAAACAACAAAGAACAGTCTCTTATTGATGTTGTTGTTCGGGTTTTTGTGTTACGTATTATTTTGGGTACCCGAGGTTTTTAAAACTGGTACACAGCTCGGGGTAGGGTAGTTTTTGTAAATTTTAAAGAACTTATTGCACAATACTTGAAGTATGTGATTTGCTATGTATATAATACAAATACAGAGAGGGCGGGACTTAGATGCCCTTATGAGGGGGGAGGGCTTGGTGATGCCTTATGAATGGGTGGGACTTGGTGATGTCTTTATGAGGGGGTGGGGCTCAGTGCTGGACTTATAAGAGTTGGGACTCTGTTGGCTGGGTTATTACTCTGATTACTAGATGGGGAAGATAGAAAGCAGGAATGCATGAGGATGTAATATTCAGAGCACATAGGAGAGTAACATTGACATGCGTGTGTGTGTGTGTTTGTGTGTGTGTGTGTGTATGTGTTATTTCTCATAATTCAGTGTGCGAGTGCAGTGTCTATTTTTCTGTGCTTGTTAGTGCAGGATCTGTGTGTTACATGCAGGAAGCAGTTTGCAGTATTTTTATATAATTGTTCTACTTATTTTGGTCTAACCAAATATATTTCAAAGTTGAATTATGTTTCATTTTCTAAGTCTGATCTGGAAGGTTATTTTCTTTAAGGCAGCATCCATCCAACGTATTTATTTTGCAAATGGGACTTTAATTTAGTGAGCTTAGGTCTGTATTAACAAAATCCTGTGTAATACGATTTCCAGTGGTTAAGAGATTCTTGATTACAGAATGTCTCATTAGACAAACAACAAATAGATCTCCTTTCTCACATCCCAACACTGTATCTAATTGTCTTACTTTGTGAAACAATAATCAGTATTTACTAACCAAAGACGACAACGTTATGCTTCAAGAGAAATGTGCTGACTACAGCAACTAATAAGTTATATATATTTATTAAACAAGTTTGCATATTTTCCTGCAATGTATATTTTGCTACTAAGCATAAAATGTTAGAAACGTTCCCCAGATTTAAATATTTGTATTTCAACCTATTGTGAGGATATTTGTAATGAATGTAGCATTTCAGTCTCAGCTAAAGCAGAAGTCGTTTCATATAGCTCAGGGCTACATTAAGCTACAGTAATATACAGTGACTATAAACGCTATTCACCCCCTATGGCGCTGTTCATATTTTCTTTTCTTACATAATGGAATTAAAATTGATTTATTCAGGAATTCTTATCACTAATCAACGCAAAATGATCTAATGTCAAATAAAAAAAGAACTGTACTGAAATAATTGCAGGGAATACACAGACAGCATTTGATTACAAAAGTATTCACCCCCTGGCTTTAATACTTGATAGAAGCATGTTTAGCTGTAATCACACTATTTGGAGAAGTCTCTACCAGCTTTGTACATCTGGACGCTGCAATTTGCACCCAATCTTCTCTGCTGTGTTGCTCGAGTTCCACCGGGCTGGATGGGGAACTGTTGTTGAACAGCAGTTTTGAAATGATTCCACGGGGTGGATTTATCAGACTTTCTAAAAAGGAAAAGTGGAGGTGTTGCCCATAGCAACCAATCAGATTCTAGCTATCAATTATCTAGTACGTTCTAGAACATGACAGCTAGAATCTGATTGGTTGCAATGGGCAACACCTCCACTTTTCCTTTTTAGAGGGTTTGCTAAATCTATCCGCACAGATTCTTGATGGGATTATTGTTTGGGCTTAGATATTGTTTTGTATTTATGCCATTCCAATGTGGATTTTTTTGTATGTTTTGGAATATTATCCTGATGGAAAAATAACACTTTCTACCCAGTTCTAGATTTCTTGTAACTACAGAAACAGGAGTAGATCCAATGCTCAAAATCCGTACTAGGGAAAGTAGGTATGATAGTACATATATAAAGACTTAGGGCCTGTTTCATCAAGGTACGCAAATGCATACACATCAGTGTTTCATACTTTGAGTGACGCAAACCATTATATTTGCGTTGGAGTTTGAGATTGAGTTGACTTTGAGTGCCGTATCTGCTCTGTTTGCGCTGCGTATGTGGTGTTTTACGTAGCTCAAGTCCCGTTTAGCAGATGCGTATGCGTTTGCGTACCTTGATGAATCAGGCCCTTAGTTAATAAACCAAATGAACAAACAGTACATAGATATGGACATTATGATAATAAAATCAAAAAGAGGAATGAATAAGTAACAACAACCTAAAAACAAATTCTAAAATTGTGCGCACAAAATATCAATCACAGATTATCCCAAATAGGCAATAGGTGCCAAAATATATTACCATTCTTCATTATGTTATTTGGGATTAATAAATATTTTAGTGTTCCTATGTTCAGTTGTCATGCATATGTTAGTTGCCCAGAGTTCAAATTTTAATACATGTTGGAGATTGTTCTACTATTGTTAAGATCAGTTGCCAAATATATTTTTTGTTGAAATTGGTATATTTGTTAAACTTTGCACTTTCATCCATTTTAATTTATTTGTAACATGCTGCTTCTAATAATATACACATTCCATGTGGGAACTGCTGATATATGTTTATAATGACATCTACTCGGATCAGGTGATTACTACTTGCTGGTTACCCATCTGTGGGCTATATAAACCAAGACAGCTAGGACCTCTGCATCCCCATTGAGAAAGTCACTGAAGTGACGGAAGGCGTTTGGTCACTGCCGTTTCCCTTTTCATGTCATTAATCGCCAGCCCATAAGTGACACATGCAGCTTTTGTTTAGATTAATCTTAAACAGGATGTGAATACTTATGTAATATGTTATCATCTGATTTTTTATTTGACATAATAGGGGATTTTGTGTTGATCCTGATAAAAAACACACAGACAGACAGAGAGAGACTAAGGTCAATTTGTTAGCAGCCAATTAACCTACCAGTATGTTTTTGGAGTGTGGGAGGAAATCGGAGCACCCGGAGGAAACCCACGCAAACACGGGGAAAACATACAAACTCCCCACAGATAAGGCCATGGTCGGGTATCGAACTCATGACCACGGTGCTGTGAGCCAGAAGTGCTAACCACTGAGCCACTAGATCCAAATAAAGCAAAACATTTCCGGGCTACATAGCAAAATTTGGAGGCCCAGGGAGTCTGTTTGTCCTCCTGCAGCCCCCGCTGTCTTCTGAGCGGACCTTCACATGCGCAGTGAACCCTTGTTTCCACTTCACCGCTTTTGCGCTCACATAGCGGTGGAACTACCAGCATTGCACGGAGTGAGGCGGCTATAAGTAGTCTCAAAAGCAAAGCTTATGGCAACAATTCATTAAGGCACATATTTGGGCTTTGTGCACAACCGAACTCATCAAGACTCAAATCTCAATATACAATATACGCTGATGAATTTGTGTGTAGGTCTGTTCTGTTCTACCAAACAAGACGATGCAGGAAACGTCCAATACCTATGTGGATTAGAAATTCCGAAAAGAAATGCACAGAAAAAATTAAATATAAATAATTAATGCCACCAGTTATTAATATAGGCATTAATCATCAAGCAGTTAAAAAAAAGAAACTCCCGCTTCCCCCATGATACACATTTACTAGGATGTCTACTGAACATAAAATACATTTTAACAGTTGCTTCCAATTACAAACACATGTTATAGCATGCATACACATCCATCGTCACTACTGATCAAGACTTAGACTAGCCCTGTAGCTGGAGCAAGATATATTGCAGAAACACAAGTAACTTTGAGATGATCAGACCGTGATTCAGAGACGGCTGCTCGCCCCTACTGCCCTTACAGAAATTGTGGGCTGTAAAAAGCAGAGATGCTCACTGACCCCCGTGAATTGGTTTTGGATTAGCTTCAGGTTTTGGTTTTGGCAAAATCGCCCTTGTGTTTTGGTTTTGGTTTTGTATTTTTCAGAAAAAAACCTAAAATATACTAAAATCACATATTTTTGCTCTTTTTTTGTTCCTACATTATTATTAACCTCAATGACACTAATTTCAAGTCATTTGCAGTCAATTTTGACCACCTCACAGATCACAATATTATTTTCATACACTTTCAAACAAATACTGCAGCGACCTGGCTGGATGGTAAGCGACAGAGCAATGACACAAACACACGGCAGTTCCTAGCACATCTAGGACACATTGCCACACAGCAGTGGCAGAAAAGAAAAGTGGGGCCTCCCTCTCTCCCACCCACCGTTATGTTGGATCTTAAAAAGGAATCCAAAACTCGCAAGATCTGAGATCCGACCTTTTGCCTCGTTTTCAATTCCGAGGACGCGAAAGTACAGAGCCGAGCCGGCTCCCCCAAGTTCAGGTGTTTTCGGTTCTCGAGGAACCGATCCTGAGCATCTCTAGTAGTAAGTGTGCTTTGGGTGCAAAGCCGGAGTGTACAGGGCTGCCTTTACCCCCATATCTCCCAGTTCTGGGCGTGCGCAGAGGGATTTTGTCTACGAAACACTCCAAATCAGCAGATACGTGTCTTGGTGAATCAGACCCTATATATACAGCAAGAGACAATATATAATTCACTTGCATGGATTATTAAATGTAAAGTGAAGTCAACTTGAATCACATCGTCGCAAGATGTAACATTTGGTTTGGTGGGAAAGCACAGCTTGAAATGTAGTCATCTTTCACAAACTGTAAAAAATAAATAAAACTTAAAAAAACATACTGGTAGTTTTCTTCCCAGCAAAAATAACATCACTTACAGTACCCAGAGGATCATGAGAATTTTTTTTTATTATTTTACTTTTGATTGCTACCAGGAGCTCAGCGCCGGTTCCCGTGTTGTATTCACGGCGTGTCCTTCACTGACTGAGAGCGGGCTGCTTTGCTGCAGGTTGTTTCGTGTGAAATGGGTTACGTTCGCTCAGCTTTAAATAGAAACGCCTTTGCTACAGCAATAATGTTTCTCTCCCCGAAGATTTATTTTCTCCCCTCAACAGCACGGACAACTCTGCATTGAAAATGTTACAGATAATTAGTTGTACTGTGGATTATAAATGCGAGTACCGCAGCAATTCTCCAAATACAATGGACGTGAAAGATGGCTGTAATTTCTTCCTTTGCAGAATCAGAATTTCCCATTGTTTCATAGTGTTTTTCTGTAGCGGATGGAACCTAGCTTAGTACAATATTTGTCACTTTGACCTCTTACAAAACCATATTTTGTTTTACTTCTGTCTGGGCTAACGTTAGTGCTGTTTTGTAACAAAAGGAGAAAGAATTTTAAAAGATTTAATTTTTTTTGACAATGTTCCTTTTTATAATAATTGTTATATGAATCAGGGGGAGAGGGAACAATTCATTAGCAATTACAAAACAAAACATATCCAACAAAAAGAATAGTCTACGCTGTAAAGTTGCTTTTTGATAGAGTATTAAGGAGATTTCTGCAAATTTCTGGAGATTTGTTTTAAATGAATACCCTCGATTGATAATAAAATGATCTGCAAACACTTAAGGGTATATTTACTGAACGGCAGGTTTGAAAAATTGTAGATGTTGCCCATAGCAAGCAATCAGATTCTAGTTATCATTTATTTAGTACAGTCTACAAAACGACAGCTAGAATCTGATTGATTGCTATTGGCAACATCTTCACTTTTTCAAACCCGAAGTTTAGTAAATATACCCCTTATTCTTTTTTGTGCTGTCTTATAGTTGAAAAGCAATATAATTTTTTCTGTAGCACTAAGGATTATCCATTTTGTAGAATTGTATAAAGGAGATTACGTGATATATTATCTATTTTGTAGAATGCAGCAACATTGTTTCAACGAAGTAGCAAAACTTTTGTTACCAGATGCTAATCTGCTGCTATTGTGACTACTTCCACTCATTTCAGTAGATGGCTTATATACAATATTGTTACTTGATATATTGACACAAACAATATACAAGTCCAGAGACTACAGTGCATCTTCTTAAGTACAATTAAGTTAATTGGAGAAAGTGGCCAATGACCAGATCATTGGAAGTACAGAGAAAGTTAGAGCTCAGGAAGGTGATGAGAATACAGATCTGTGGGTTCACGCAGAGCCGTCTTAACGCATGGGCTCACTGGGCAGTTGCCCGGGGACCCCACGAGCATAATGTTTCAGTATATTATTCCGGGAGATTTATTCAGAACCTTCAAACCCTCTTTATTAAAACGTTTAGGTGGAATAATCATCTCGGTATCAGCTGTTATCAGTACATGCGATCTTCCTGTTGCGAATATATATCTTGACCGTGACGAAAACAACGTAATCGTACTAATTGTACATAAGCAAAACAAAATCAACACACATCATTTTTTTGAAGCTGTAAAGCTATAATAAAGTTCTTCTAATATTTTTAATAGCCCATGTCAATTGCCTCCTCCCGCTGAAATAAATGGAACGGAACACAATGAAATGGGGCAGCACGGTGGCTTAGTGGTTAGCACTTCCGCCTCACAGCACTGGGGTCATGAGTTCAATTCCCGACCATGGCCTTATCTGTGTGGAGTTGGTATGTTCTCCCCATGTTTGCGTGGGTTTCCTCCGGGCGCTCCAGTTTCCTCCCACACTCCAAAAACATACTGGTAGGTCAATTGGCTGCTAAATTTACCCTAGCCTCTCTCTCTCTCTCTCTCTCTGTCTATGTTAGGGAAATTAGACTGTAAGCTCCAATGGGGCAGGGACTGATGTGAATGAGCTCTCTGTACAGCACTGCAGAATCAGTGGTGCTATATAAATAAATGGTGATGATGATGATGAATATACATTGTGTGACAGCATGTTCCATGAAACAGTAAAAAAACACTAAAGATCTGGGGAAAATGAAAATTATACTAATCCAAACAAACGTAAGATATTTTAGACACACTTACCCTACTAACAATTGCAAAAGTACACATTAAAATCTATGGTTCAGCACTGTGACAGAACAATACACTGTATCTGGTTAATGTTTATGGTGTAAAATCGAGGAAGTGCACTCTTTGAAATGGATGAGGGGATTACGAAAGCCCCGTTAATTTGGGGATGAAAAATGGGGGGAGTGGGGTTACTGTATGTTGTTGCGGATGGTACGAGAGATATAGGTCGCTAGTTCCTGTAAAGAAAAGAAGAACAAACTGTACTTGCACCTCTGCATGAATTATACAGTAAACTTAGCTGAATAAATGGTTCTCCCCCACTGTTACATTAATCTTGTATGTTTTATGTCAGTCCTTGTACTTTCTGCTGCAACTAAATAATTGGCAGATTTTTACTGTGCGACAAGTTCTGTGAAAAGAGTCTCCCGTTCCTGCACTTTCTAAGAAGCGGGAGAGTAATAGAATCGGTTTGGTTCTGTGGAGTTAGCAGAAAGTCTATTCAAAGCCAAAACGAGATGGAGAAATTCCTATTGATGTTGAAGTTTTTATTCATATGCCAACCACTGGTTTCCTGAAACCAGAGCTCTCTCTCTGTTCCGTGTATCACGCTGCTATCCTGGGAAATGTGTTCAGGGCATGGCGCATGACGGATGTAGTTTGTAACGATTCCACAGCCAAAAAATTCAAGAGCTCCCTGAGATGTGTTTAAAGGGAAAATGTCATTAAAAGTATATTTTGCGTAATATTGTGAGCCCACCCATTGAAATGAGTAGCCCACCTTTGGGCAAACACGTGTGTGCCGCCTTAGCTAGCAGCCAGGAGGAGATTGCTGACAGTGCTGGCAGCGAAAAATGATCAATTTGATTGTCCAATCAAACTCCCATCGGGCATGTATATAGTGAATGAGCCTTGAACTGTGGCCAGATAATTCTGGCACCACGTATGTGTATCATACTGAGTGACTTTGTCATGTGGATTACCCGTTTATTATTTACCCCATGACATTTTCTCCCACGCACTTTTACGGAAACCGGAATATATTACACATCCCAACATTAATATTCGGAAAATCGTGACTAATAGGCCACACCCCCCAATCCTACCAAACCATGATCCATCCTACCTATATATCAGCAGTTTTCCATGACACAATGGGCCAGATTTACTAATGAGCGGTTTGATGAAACCACCAGTTTTCTGCGTTTTTCTTAAACCGCCTGATTTGCCAAAGCCGAAACCACCGGTTAAAAGACAGGAAATCACAGTTTTACAAAGCATCACATTACGGATCTCCATCCCGATTTTTAACATGATCAAAATGCAAACGACAAAATTTACTAAGCTGCTGTATGACA
Organism: Mixophyes fleayi; assembly: GCF_038048845.1. Lineage (NCBI taxonomy): Eukaryota > Metazoa > Chordata > Amphibia > Anura > Limnodynastidae > Mixophyes > Mixophyes fleayi. The sequence goes on along the minus strand of NC_134403.1, from coordinate 22,397,733 downwards.
AACGACCGAGAAAACCGCCAGATAAAAGAGGTGGAGGTGAGAGGTGAAATTGCAGCAGCTGTTTGAGCTGTATTGTCATTCAGAACATAAGAGCAGACACTATTGACATATACATTTATGTGGGCAATCATTATTTATTGATTAAAGGGCAAAATTAATGTTTAATTAACTTAGTGTAAACAGGGGTAAATTATCCCAAATGGGGTAAAGATGAACTTCCTGGGGGTAATGCTGCCGATTCACATGCTGTCAGTTGGATTGTAGACCCCTTTAAATATGAAATTGCTGTTGTACCAGAAGAGCCTCAAGGGTTGGCAGAGGCACTTCTTGATCTTTGATACAATAATGAAGCACGTATTGCATTTGAAAACAAAGCAGATCTGTCATATTTTTGGATGTCAACAGCTGCAATGCATCAAAATTGCACACGAGGAGGCAGTCAAAAAGTTGCTGCCTATTGCAACAACCTACCTTTGCGAACAAGGATTTTCCACTCTAACGAACATAAAAAAAAAACCGAGAAATCGATTGGACACTGAAGACTGTATCCAAATTGCTCTGACATGAAAATGCCCCAATATTGATGCTCTCGTATCAAAAATGAAGCAACATCATTTCTTCAAAACCTGAAGTTTTGAAGTTGAAGCTTTCAAAGAAATTTTGAGTAGATTCAATAAAATTTTGAATTCCAAAAATTAATAATATATGATTTCCTTCCTTTCAAATCAAGGGGGTAACATCGGCGTATCTAAATATATCTGGGGGTAAAAGATAAAAGAGTTCCCTGACCCCTGTATTAAGGGGACACTATTATTGTATTATATTATGGGGGAAATAAGAATATATCATTATATTAACTGGGGAATACTATTTGATTTTTAATGGGGGTCAAAATTATTTATGATGCCCACACGTGGCATTACAGTGTGCCCCCATGATATAATAATGCAATAATATTGCCCCCTTAATATAATGCAAAATAAAATTTACTCCATAAGATAATTATAATTAAATTTTGCCCCTCAATCAATAAATAATGATTGCCTCCATAAATTATAAGTCAGTAATGCCTCCTCTTATGTTCTGAATGACAGCGTACTTCTGTGGCCTTGGACTTGGCTGCACAGGAACGTACTTACGTTATATTGCTTACGTGCATCCTCCATTTTCACGCCCTGTTCCCTCCCAAAATTTTAGGCTACAGTAACTGTCGTTTTGCGCTCGAAAATGACTTGGACGTTGCTGCGTTCTGTTGCGTATCGTCCAGTTATGACCTTGCACAAAGTGACTTTGCAGATGATACACATGAAATCATCAGATAAGTTCCTTAATGACTCAGGCCTAGTAAACATTAATACTACTAAAATATTATCAAATCTAGATATATTAGACAGAAGCTACAGTAGATATACCTGAGTAACATATTTCTGGATAATGTCAACATTATCATAATGGACACCAAGCCGAGGGAACGATCCTAGAGAGCTGCTACAGGGGTAGGTGCGTTTGTGCACGTGCTACATTTTTTTTTCTTTTGTTCAGTAAAAATGTCATATTTGCATATTTTTTATGAATATTAATGTTGAGCTTTTTTAATAGCTTATCAAATTTTAACTGCAGCTTTCAAAATGATTGAAGCTATTCAGCACTAATGTGTTTGCGGACAAGGAAGTAAGCAGCTTCATTCTGTTTTACGTAGAGGAATTCACAGTTGTCAAATTGATCGTTTTAGTAAACAATTGCGATAAGTAAAGAATCTTAAACTGAGAGCAGTCATGAAATGACACTGTTGTTAGTTCTGAACTAGTGGAAATTAAAGCCCAAATGGGGATTCACCATGCATGCGTCGGCAACCGCGCAGTCTGAGGAAAGTATAGCGGGGCCCTTAGTAGCGTATGGACCAGTACTGCTGGGACCCTCTCACCAATGGGCCCCCACCAGGGCTGCCATCAGAAACTGTGGGGCCCAGTACTAATTAATCTGGCGGTGCCCCCCCCCCTCCCTGGGTCCAGTACTAATTAAACTGGCGGGGCCCCCCTCCACATACATGTGCACCCCTCCATCTTCGGCATACATGTGCTCCCTATCCCTCATCACAGTACATTCCCCCCCACTCCCTTATCACAGTAAATGTTCCCCTCCCCCAAAGTAAATGTCCCCCTCTCCCCTCCCCGCATTCACAGTTAATGTCCCCCCCTCCTCCCCACAGTTAATGTCCACCCTCTCCCACCCCCACAGTTCATGTCCCCCATTCCCCCCAATCACAGTTAAGGTCCCCCTCTCCCCACCCCCAATCACAGTTAAGGTCCCCTTCTCCCCCCTCCCTCCACAATTAAGGTTCCCCTCTCCCTCCCTCCACAATTAAGGTCCCCCTTTCCCTCGCTCCACAGTTAAGGTCCCCCTCTCCCCCCCCAATCACAGTTAAGGTCCCCTTCTCCCTCTCCCCCCTCCACAATTAAGGTCCCCCTCTCCCTCCCTCCACAGTTAAGGTCCCCCTCTCCCCCCAATCACAGTTAAGGTCCCCTTCTCCCTCTCCCCCCCTCCACAATTAAGGTACCCCTCTCCCTCCCTCCACAGATAAGGTCCCCCTCTTCCCCTCCACAATTATGGTTCCCAGGGCTCTCCCTCCCCCCCCCCTCAAAAAAAATAGTAGCTCATTAACTTACCTTCTCCGCGATGCTGCAGCTCTGCCTCCCTCTTTCACTGATACACTGGGAGTGTGGTGCGTGGTGATGATGTCACCACGCCGGCCGCGCTCCCAGCCTCTCAGAGTCTGGGAGGCAGAGCTGCAGCATCACGGAGAAGGTAAGTAGAAAAGGGGAAGTACGGTCGGTGACTGCGGGGCCCGGACAGTCCAGGGAGTCCGGATACACGGAGAGGTCTGTCCAGTCCCCTCACAGCAGTACTGGCCGTACCCCCCTGATGGCAGCCCTGTGCCCCACTGTCAATCTAAAATGCGCTAATCGTATGACAATACGAAAGTATTGTCATACGATTAGCGCACTAAGATTGACAGTAGGGTTTTGCAAGAAGAAATGGGATTATGGGCAGACAAAAGCAATAGCACCCTAGTAAAAGGTAGACTCTACTAGCAGACTTAGTGCCACCTTTATAGATGCTAGGTAATGTCCTACACCATGAATATTTTAAAAATCCATCTTGCAATATTTGCAATCCCCAAACACAAAGTGAAAATAAGGTTGCTGCCACGCCCCCAGCACTTGCTGATTGGACACCCAGCCAATCCCCGGAATCTCCCGGAAGTTGACAAGTATAGTTTGTGTTGCTGTAAGTTCTAACACAGGATTTATGTTAGACAATATTACTATACCCTGGTGCCATAAATAATACATTATTAAAATTACCATCTGAGGTAGGAGGCACTTTATGGATCCTAGAGCCCTTGTGCCTCGTACCTCGATGATGTCACCGGTTCCTAGAAAATGGATAGGTTAGATTCTTATGAAAATTGGTCCACCTTGCAAAATGGCAGCCCCCATTTGGTGATGGGTATTTTGCAGGGTTTTGTTTTTTGTTTTTAAATCATTTAAATTATAGGTACATTACAGCTACATCTGCACTTAAGAAGAATTCTCAAATTCTGGTTTAGTTTCTGTAGAAAAACATGATATTAGCTGTATGTATGAGCCCACACAGTTCAATATTATGCCTCTATTATGTGTAATCCTTTCCATAATCCGATAAACGTCCTAAATGTATAATTCAGGTGAAGCTGTTACTCTGAAAATTGAGATTTTATTTTTCTGTTTCTGCTTTTATTGATGGGCATAACCTAATTTAGAGTGTGTTCGCTTTCTAATGGATGTCTGGCTACATGACTCTGTTTTAATGAGCTCAGACTCCCCTGTGGAAAATGCCCAAAACAATGAACAATAGAGGATGCAAATCAGCCACGTTGTGTAGGATATAAGAACGCCAACAGCAAGGCAGCCTGAAGCTGGCAGCAAGTTTTGGGGCAAAATTAAGGGAATTGATTATAAAAAATGCCAATTTATACATTTGTGGCATTTACCTTTCTGGTAGATCTAATAATAATTAAGAATTGTAGTATTTACCCTTTAAAGCTACACTACCACCCACTGTAACATTTTACTAATGGGATTTTTCCCTAGCTGGGGCCTCTAGATGGCGGCTTGTGATTGGTCCTCACACTTAGACAATTTATCGTTTAAAAAAAGAAATGTCCATTTATGGGGTGAAAAAAATTTAATAAAATGTGTAAAGGACTATGTCTGCAATTTTTATTCTCAGTCACATCCAAATAATCCAGATAAAAAAATATCCCCCCTCCCCCCCCCCAACAAAAAAAAACCCCTTCTATTCAGTTCAATGAACTGTGAAATATAAAAGTTATTCCCATTGAAAGCAAATTATGGCGAAAAATTGAAAAATGGATCTGAGCACATGGGACAAAATACATCTTGGTATCTATATATCAAGATAGTTCTGTGATGAAGATTTTCTAATACTGCTTATTAGAACAATATGGAATCTTCACTGCCACAATTTTTTAAATAAATGTCACCGGAGAGGCTGAGTGATGTATACAATACCAGGACTTGGGCTTCCAATAATAATATCCCCTTTAATATAATGAAAAATGAAATTTGCCCTCAGAGTTAATCAATAAATAATAATTGCCCCCATAATTTATATGTCAATGGTGTTTCCTCTTATATTTAGAATGGCCGTATACCTTTAAACGCATGCAGTTTGAGCAATCTCACCTCTAACAACCAAACTCTTTTATCTGGCGTTTTTTCCGGTGGTTTCTCAAACAGCAGCTTAGTAAATCTGTCTCTTTTGTATTTCGATCATGTTAAAATTCGGGATAGAAATTTGTAAAACGGTGCTTTGTAAAACTGTGGTTTCAGCCTTTTAGCTGGTGGTTTGGCCTTTAGTTAATCCAGCGGTTTAAAACAAATTAAGGAAAAGCCTTTTAGTAAATCTATTTTAATAACTCTAGCCCTTAGTCTTGAAAAGTTTAATGTTAACTGTGTCCGAATTGAAAAGTAATCCAGAAAAACGATGAGCGATAAGAGCAAATGATTAATAATGTGTAAGAGGAAGGGGCAGTTCTTTGTTAAATTGGTTCTTTCAATCATGGTAATATTCATTATTTTTGTACTCACAGTTGTATTATAATTGTGTACATCTCTATACAGACATAAGATTCCTGAGTAACACATAGGAGAGATGAAACAAAGCTTTGGATGCCAAAATACAGAAGACTAGGGTCCTGCATGGGTCTGATTGGAGTGACCATCACTCCAATTTATGAGCATGTATCTATGACCGGAAAACTAAACCCTACAGATTTACACACTGGGTAGCAATGCACACACCAGGAATCAAAGAGTTAACACATCAAAACTCCGTTACACAAATATTTCCGCTGGCACACACACAAGGCTTGTTCATCAAATGGATTAGCAATGCACACCCCAGCATTCAAAGGGTTAACATGGTCAAGCGATATTCTTCATAAAAGGCTAATGGATTCCTTAGAGCATCAAGGACAAAACCTATTACATTTTAATTTAATATACAAAGGTACAGAGCATTTGGATATAATAAAAAAGAACATATGATGAATGACATTCAAAAATAAATGCAATACAGTCATAAAAACAAATGGGATATAATTACAGAGAACAAACACTTACGTTTCATAATCTGTATGCCCGGGACAAGGCAGAATTAAATGGACAGTCCTTCAATTAGATTGGGACGCCATGAGCTGACAATTTGCCCTCTCAGACACAGGTTCACTGGAAGGGCATTCAGAGGAGCAGTGTGTATGCTAATGTGGGGGAGGAAACATCCCCTGGATGTCAATTATAGTTTGTCCATAAATAGTGTAAAATTTATGACCTTTCATAACTTTTCTTGGACATATCACAGAGACATAATCCCCCCTTCTATAAACCAGTCTCCCTCCACTGGACTCACTGACCAAACGTTTTTAAACATTTCTGTCTGAAAGAAAATCAAGTGTATTCATATCTATTGATTTAATGTTTTATTTGGGCCCTCATCCTGACACCCATGTTGCGTAGAACCAGAGGTGCAGCCAAAAGCCACCAAAAGTCATCAGCACAAACATATTATATTAATATTGGGCATTTTCGCTTATTTATAAGTGTGTAAAAGATCAAAAATGTTGTATGTAACTAGAGTAGTTTAAAATGCTGTATGCGATTGCAACGCTTATTGTAATTCACAGCTTACATCACAGTGCTGCGTTGAACCACATGGTAGCCCTGACGTGCTTCCGTTAAAAGAAAAATCTTTATACTGAAACTAGTACTGATTTATTTATTTTTTTACTACAGGACATTGTAATGGAGTTTAGATAATTTCTGAAAATATGAAATGTGAATTTACAAAATGCAGCATGGAATAGAGATAAACTAAAGTGGAATTAGAAGATTATATCCCTGGCTGAATGCTCAATCATTTTGTCATAGAAAGGGGAGTCTCTTGCCAATTAGTGTGGAGTATTAAAATGACAAGGCCACTACTGTTTCCCATTTGATCTGTGCAGAACGTGATTGTTTACTACAGCAAAGCACAAGGAAAGCTTGATGATTACATCACCGGATTTCACTTTGAAACTTGGTTTGCGCAAACTTTTGCTATCTCTGTTCCAGAACAATATATAACAGAATAAAAAACTTATTTTAGAAAAAACACATCCAGTCCTGGATCTCACAGGGGAGTAACGAATCATGGGTGGAAACATTTTTATGATAATGTTATAGAAACTAGGGGCCTGATTCATTAAGGATCTTAACTTGAGAAACTTCTTAATTCAGTCTCCTGGACAAAACCATGTTACAATGCAAGGGGTGCAAATTAGTATTCTGTTTTGCACATAAGTTAAATACGGACTGTTTTTTCATGTAGCACACAAATACTTGATAGCTTATTTGTACACTGAAATTTAAAGTTCATATTTGTGTGCTACATGAAAAAACAGTCAGTATTTAACTTATGTGCAAAACAGAAAACTAATTTGCACCCCTTGCATTGTAACATGGTTTTGTCCAGGAGACTGAAATAAGAAGTTTCTCAAGTTAAGATCCTTAATGAATCAGGCCCTAGATCTTTTGACTCATCAGTAAGTGTCAGACTGTCCAACAAAGCATCAAGTGCTTTCTCGCTGACTAGCAAAAGGGATTTCAGAGAATACTATTATTAATACCAATTGACTTGATTTATTAAGGCACGTAACTTCTGATTGTGTGCGTATTGTACTCCAAATCGCTCTGCGCATGCCCAGAACCAGGACATATACAACTAAACAGGGCGGGGAAGCGGCGTTCGCCCATAGTCAATGTACAGTAGCGCGTGGAAAACTCGACCCCACGCAGCCACGTCCGAATCAAGCTCTGGGCATCTCAAAGTTACTTGTTTTTCTGCCGTATCTCTTGCTCCAGCTACAGGGCTAGTTTAAGTCCTGATCAGTAGTGATGACAGTCTCGTATGCATGCTATAACATGTGTTTGCAATCAGGAACAACTGTATTTTTATGTTTAGTAGATGTAATTTATTTATAAAACATCAACATATACATTAGGAGCAGAAAACAAACAAATGATGTATAATGACATGAAACATGAAATTAGCCAGGGACACTATCTGTCGTCCCCTGTCCCGCAATCATATCACAGCCACTCATTCAGTAATAGACATGGCACCAAGCAGTGGGGGGTAATATGGCCTCAGTTTTTTATTTAAAATCTTGCATCAAACTCTTAAGGGGGGGCGGGGCGTACTGAGCAAACAATTGCCCCACTGGCCGCGTATGCCGTTTTATATCATGCAAATAATCCAAGGGTCACATTTACAGTTCCCAATCCATAGGCCCCCTGATGCCTCATCCTGGTGACAATCCAAAAACCGGGGTGTAAAGTCCCAAAACTGTGGGCCAAGGATTAATCCAAGACCACCACTCCAGCCATTTCCCAGGGTACCCCCCCCCCCCCCACACACACACTCACATAAGCCCATTCCCCTTAACCACCACACAGGCTATGACAAAACATCCAAAGAATACAAAATCTCCATCTTAGTATTGCCATGTATTCTTATACTTTTATTTCTCTTTTTACCCTTTTCTTTTCTTTGTTTTTAACAAAAAAATACTTATATCTTTCTATTTACTTTCCTTTCTTTAAAAAAATCAACATCTTAATGTCAGATCACAATAACATGAACAAATAAAACAACATCTTACTCCTTCCTAAATAAATGATCTGTTCTGGGAGGGCTGGGTGTGATTACCTCCGCACATTCGTCTGGAAAGAGGTGGGAGGTGAACTCTCCTTCTTGCTTACATTAAGGAACTCATTATGTATTCATATTGCAAGCTAATTGGCTGTTGCTGATATTTACAACTCGGCCACTAGTTTCCGTATATCTCTCCTCCGAAGAAACTACACACAGATGGTGGAGAAACGCGTCAGCGTGTTTTCAAACTATCTTGGAGCTTGTTTATTTCTCTCTCTCTGCTTGTATCTTAAATGTTCCTTTTGTGTCATTTCAAATCTTGTTTCAGCAATTTCTTTTTCTTGTCTCACAAATCTATGACTTGCTCCTGAGACTTTCCTTCCTCACTGAAAGAGACATTAGTGCTCTGTCTGGAACAGAGCTCACCATTTTACGGAGTGCATCATGGTCTTGGTGCTGTTGCCTCCGGGACTCCTCAATATCCAGCTGCTGTTGCCAGGTGGCTCCCTGCTTAGCTGCAGTAGGTTGTAGCAGTGCTTTGACCATATCCTCCATGCTAGAGCACTGTAACAGTCTTTTTCCCAAATCCGAAATAAATGGGTGTCTGGCCCTTTAAATTTTGCTTTCTCCACCTTGAGACTTAAATACACTTGTTTGCAATCTTGTTTTAAAACAGTAATCTGCTTTTTCTTGCCCAAGGTAGCTTGAAAAGCAGCCAATTTTATCTTCATAGACATATACTTTCCTTATAGAAACACCTTAGGACCTTAACTTAGAAGGTGTGCCACTACAATACCCAGTATGTGTCCCAATAAACTTTTCTTTTATAGATTGAGCTGCCTTGCTCTGTAACTTTGCACAGGTCCAGGCCACACCCAACTTGTGTGTTGCAGATTCACACACTTTCATTCTTTAGCAAAAGTATATTTTGGTTTTCTTCCTCAACCCCTTCTTTTCCAGTCTTACCGAACACATTTGTTTTACAGCAGTTAACCAAAACTCAGTCTATGAAAACACTTTGGATTGGTTTGACTAGCCACTGCTAGTTTTATTTTCCAGTCATAAAAATCAACAGGCAGAAACAAAATTTAAATCATAACACAGGAACACCCACTCTCACGCGAGGGCCGTTGTGTCCCACGCACACACAAAATATACAGGACTTAATGGTCAGAGTTTGCAGTGTCTCTCAGGAGGCATTCAACCTCCTCCCCAGACTGTGAGAGACAGAGTAAACTGCCTAGCAGTTTTTTGTCAGCATCTTGCTGGTGCAATTCCTCATTAGTCTGCTGTGAGATGGGGAGATCAGAAGACCCAGACTGATATATGGAGCCCACCCTTCTCTCTCCATATACAACCCCAGTGACCCTTACCAGTTTTTCCTGAAGCTGAATGCACCACTTGCCCAGTGCCTATTTCACTATATATATATATATATATATATATATATATATATATATATATATTAGGCAAAGTTAATCAACATAATGGTATTTATTATATATGATTGTACTATACCATCCTACTATACACAGGATTATATATAGTTAGCCAATGTGTATATTATGTGAAAATATATGGTTACATGACATATTTTTATTGTATTTTACAACATACACTACCATGAGAGTGGCCTAGTGGTTAGCACTTCTGATCCTCACAGTACTAGAGTCATGAGTTCAATTCCTGACCGTATAGGTTAATTGGCTGCTATCAAAATTGACCTTAGCCTCTCTGCCTGTGTGTATGTTAGGGAATTTAGACTGTAAGCTCCAATGGGGCAGGGACTGATGTGAATGAGTTCTCTGTACAGTGCTGCGGAATTAGTGGCGCTATATAAATAACTGATGATGATGAGCTTTGATCCATTAGTAATGATAAAGGTTATTTTTATACGGAGTGCTGGTTTCCAGTCTTGTCTGGATAGGGATATGTGTATATGTATATATATATATATATATATATATATATATATATATATATCATTATTGTTTATTAGATATTCAGAACGTGGTTCGCGCTAGAGGATAGTGGTTTATGTTAGTCTCTTTTCGCCTCATTACCAATACTGACAGTGATGTTAGTCTTTTCTGCTTAGTTTTATAAGCAAGGGAAGCAAGGGAACAGTTTGCAGTTATGCATTTCAGCAGAGCTTCTACCTGGTACTCCGAGAACACGTTGTAAGACTGGCAGTTAATTGTTACAGTAAATGTCGTTATGGGATCTCATCGGCTTATCAGCAATAAATAACTTCAAGCGTTGCCTCCAGGAATCTTTAATGTCATTCTGTTTGTGAGCCGGTCCATGCGGCAGGATGAAAATCAAATTTGTTTTATGGCCCACAGGTGGCACATGATGCTCTTAATTGCGATGGGTGTTGGTGTTTGTAAACCGTTATATCCCCTTTGTGTCTTACTGAGCACAACGCGTTTCTTACTGCATCAGATTAGTGGCTTTCTGAGCCAGTAGCAGTGTGCTTTAGACTGGTAACGCTTTATGTAGATACATCTGTTTTAATGCCAAGCTGGTTTCTCTGAAGAAAGTTGAAGTTTCTTGTTTTTCGGTTTCCATGCACATCAGAATGTTTCATCAAATACAATAAACAATATTCACAGTGATTTCATTTTTTATTTTCTTACATAAAATGAAAAAGGGAACATTTTAAGGGGTATTTAACTAAAGTCAGAGAATTATGGGAAACTGAAATTTATTTTAAAATAGTATAAAAAAATAGTAAAAAATAAAAACATGAAAGAAAAATATAGTAAGGTTTTAATCTTGACATATTCCCATTGTAAAAGCTAAAGACAAGAGGTCTGATTCATTAAGGAAAGTAAGGCAAAAAAGTTTGTAAGTTTTCTCCTGGACAAAACCACGTTACAATGCAAGGGGTGCATATTAGTTTATTATTTGCACATAAGTTAAATACTGGCTGTTTTTTCGTATAGCACACAAACAATTCATAGCTTTATTTTACAATGAATTTAAAGTTGATCTAGGACATGTCCTACCCCAACTATAAATCTGTCCCAACATTTTAAATTTACCTCCCCCTTCAATGCAACATGGTTTTGCCAAGGTGCAAAGTTACTCATTTTTTTGCTTTACATTCCTTAATGAATCAGGCCGACCATGTTACAATACAAGGGGTGCAAATTAGTTTATTATTTTGCACATAAGTTAAATACTGGCTGTTTGTCATGGAGCACACAAATACTTCATAGCTTTATGTTTACGCTGAAATTTAAAGTTGATCTAGGACATGCCCTACCCCAACTATAAATCTGTCCCCACTAATGCAACATGGTTTTGCCAAGGTGCAAAGTTATTTCCTTTTTATGCTTTACTTTCTTTAATGAATGAGTCAGCCTTTGCTGGGCGCTTGAGGATAAGTGAGCAGGAGAGACAATGATGAGCACAGGCGCGAGCCTGACACCCCCCGCCACATATTCACTCTCAGTAGCGCTTGTTCATCCTTCCATTCTGCTATACACATCTGATTGCAATGAAAACAAAATGAGTGACAAACATTACTGTGACCCTTTCAAAAAGCCAAATGGAGCTGAGTTTTGCAGTCACTGGAACATAAACACTTGGGGGGGGGGCTGTAGGAAGCCTTTTAAACTAAGGATGAGTTTGTTTTTGCCTGCTTGGTATTAGCCTGGCGTTGAATGTGGGGCGGGGGATCGCTATGACCATATTAACCTAGGGTGGCCTGAACCCTTAATTAGGCTTAAATTCACATTTTGATCTATAACAATAAATAATATCTATTGTCCAAAATTTTAAGAATATACAGAATATGCTCTACAAATACAGACATTTCTGAAAACTGTTGCAAAGGAGAAATGTTCTGCTTCTTATAACAACCAATCACATGCTTTTGTTTTCTAAACCGTATTAAACTTGACAGTTGCAATGGGTTGCTATGGGCACCACCACCTGTGCACCAGTTTTATAATGCGCCTACTGTATTTATGTGTGTTGCTAGTTTAGGCTTTGTTCTATAGCACGAAGCATAAGGTATTCAGGACAGGTTGCTGAATATGATCTTTCTGTTTGCACCTCTTGCAGAGCCATGTTTGACTATGACAGAAGCAAAGACAGCGGTCTCCCCAGTCAAGGACTCAGCTTTAAATACGGAGATATCCTACACGTCATCAATGCGTCGGACGATGAATGGTGGCAGGCCAGAAGAGTCATGCAGGACGGCGACAGCGAAGAGATGGGTGTGATACCCAGTAAACGGAGGTAACCAAACCGATTATATTGTTCTTATTTGTAGCAGTAAAACAGTATATTGCTTTATCAGATACTGATTTACTACCGGAGCAGTGAATGCTGCAGGATCAGGAATATTTAATTTCCGACACTCGATCCTTTGTTTTATTCCAGTTGTGTAACTGTCGTAAGATTTGGTATTTCGTCTGATTTGCAGCTTGTACTCTGTAGTGGGTCCAGAGCAAATCCTACATAAATATTGCACTAGATTTAGGTCTACAAAGTCGACCTTTGAGATAGTCTTCAGTATTGTGTTTATTGAATTTGACTTTTCAATTCCAAAAGAGAATCCCTAAAAACATCATGCTTGAGGGTATATTTAAATATTCCCAAGCTGCGGTGGAGAAGTACTGGAGTCAGCTGCTCGTATTTTACAGATCAGCCTGGAAGACTTCTATAGGGAAGTGATATTAATGCAGAGAGTATAATGTGGATCATGTCAATGGAAACTGAGTATAAGGCACTAATGTAAAACTAGGGGTAGCCTAGTTTACTCATTTGCATAATAAATTTAACATGATTGTAGCACGAACAACGGACTGGGAAAGGAACGGCCCAAAAAAAAAAGTATATATAAAAAAAAAATCTATATTTTCAATAAATAATTATATATTTGTTGCACACTTTTACTTAGCTTCGACAAAGGAGGTCATAACTGTAAACAACTTAAATCTGCACGCACAGGACCATTGTTTTTTTCTGTGTTCCATGACACCTTTATCTCCACCCAGAGCCTTCCTTTCCATCTTATTCGTGTGTACCAATCGTCTCACAATACAACAGCTTGGGCGAACGGTCTAGTGGCCATGATGGTATCTCAAATCACTGTTATATGCTTTGATTACATAGGGGGTAGCTAGCTTTCGAAGGGTATACAAATGACATTGAGCAGGCAGGAGGGAGACAGACGATGCTCCCTAAGTTTGCCATGTACAGAGAGAGACTATAAAACTAAATATAGCATATGCACAATCAAGTAAAGATTCTTGTAAGGTTGCAGTGCTTTTAATAAAATTTGGGTAAAAAAAAGTATTGCTCCCTGTCCCTTGTGTATGACCTTGGTACCGCGGTATTGAGGACATTGAGAGATAAGGAATGGCTTCAAGCTAAATAATACGTTTTTATTGCATGATTGTAACAAGTAAGCGTTGCATAGTTAAATATATGAAATGTGTTACTTTTATACCGAAAGATGACATTTTGGGGTATATTTACTAAACTGGGGGTTTGAAAAAATAAAGTGGAGACTTTGCCTATAGCAACCAATCAGATTCTAGTTATCATTTATTTAGTGCATTCTACAAAATGACAGCTAGAATCTGATTGGTTGCTATAGGCAACATCACCACTTTTTCAAACCCACAGTTTAGTAAATGTATTTGTATTTCTTTAGGCAAGAAAAAAAACCAGGGGGAACTTTTCCAATATTTATTAACCACTAGAGCGATTTTTAAAATATTTCTTATTGACGCAATTCATAAGTGAGTGATACTCAACTGCCCAAGCGATACTGGCCCGAAACAGTAAGGATTACCTTTGCAGGGCTAGGTTCTGTATGTCATCATCATCTATTTATATAGCGCCAATTTACAGAGAACTCACTCACATCAGTCTCTGCCCCATTGGAGCTTACAGTCTAAATTCACTAAAACACACACTATGGTCAATTTGTTAGCAGCCATTTAATCTACCAGTATGTTTTTGGAGTGTGGGAGGAAACTGGAGCACCTGGAGGAAACCCACGCAAACACAAGTAGAACATACAAACTCCACACAGATAAGGCCATGGTTGGGAATTGAACTCATGACCCCAGTGGTGCCAACCTGAAAGAATAAGGCATTTTATTCAATAATATTGTGCACTTAGGCTCTACTTCAGTTTAGTGGTGCACTTTTTGAAAGTTATAATGTGAATGTCCCTTTCCCTCTGTAAACCTCCCATTCATGTAAATCAAAAGATCCACTTTTTAAAAAACTACTATTTAATCATGGGATTTTGTTGTTACCATATAGAGGCCAAGGGCTAGATTTACTAAAAAGTGGTTTGAAAAAGTGGCAACCAATTATTTTGTAGAATGCACTAAATAAATGAAAGGTAGAATCTGATTGGTTGCTATAGGCAACAACTGCACTTTTTTTAAAACCCGCCATTCAATAAATATACCCCCAAGACACATGACCAGAGAAGACTTTGTTTTATGCATTTATTTATTTGTTGTTTTTTTACCACATGGTAATAAGCAACCACCATTTTTTTCCAAGTAAAAATAATAGAAAATGGGGTATTGTATACAGGTGTTGTATATTGATTTACAATAACCAGGGCAATATCAACTCCATGTAGAGTCCTGTTGTGAACATAGTAAGATGCCATTCCACACCACACTTGTGATTGTGATGGGATAAGAGATAAGTGAAATTTTCATAACTATTCTGCAAATTGTTCACCTCATTCCGCATCTGGGTGCCAAATTTTGCGCGTTTCACCAGTGGAATTTGGCTTTAGGTGTCCTCAGTCCTTTCTCAGCCACACAACACATCACAATGAGTTCACTTCAAAGACTATACAGTCTGTGAAAAGTGGAACTCAAAGATCATTTTTATTATTATTATTATTATTAGCTTTCATTTATAAGGCGCCACAAAGGGTCCGCTGCGTACATGACATATACAGAAAGCAGTGATCCATAACACATAACATGATTCATGAAAAACAAAATACAAGCACCAGCCTTACTGAATGAATAAAAAATACAGGTAACATGGTAATGCAGATCAAATTATTTACGGGACAGTGAGTGAGAGTGATGGTAGTAATCAGTGGGAAGTAAAACTAAAGAATACAGGGCTAGGGAAGCAGGTCAAGGGGTACAGAGGGTGATGGAATATTAGAAAGAGAACACAAGGAAATAGGACCCTGCACTTAAACTCTTAACCTCTGTCATATCGCAAAACTCAAAATTTCCCCATGATTTCGCTCATCCCTAGATGGGATGCTAATGCTGTATATATATATGTATATAAATGTATGTAAATCATATAACAACAATCAAACACACTTGCTTGAACATTGCTAAGTACTATTTCCTGCCTTCAAAGTATAACCTGAGCAGACATATGTAGCTGTTAGCAGTGTTTTCTCATGGGAACAAAGATTTGTTGTGTTAAAGTTACTAGCACAGGATTTTATGCTTGGAAATGTGCCTATCATTGGTTGTAGCTCCACTAAGATTTGGTTTGTACATGATAGTGTTTGTAATACCATTATGTTAGTTATATTAATATTTACTTGGCTGTGTTTTATTGTTGTATAGATTTGTCATGTGTGTGTTAATATTTGAGCCTGTCTGCTACCTGCATCTTTTTTTTTTTTTTGTTATAAAAATGATGTTTGAATTCTTATATTTACACTTGTTTTTTAATATACTAATTATTACAATAAGTATTATTATTACTTTTATCTATTACGCACACAACTTCCATCCATATTTTAAGTCGCACGTATCTTGCGTGTGCGTCCACTTGCACTTGTTGAGGGGGTTCAGCGTCATTCACGTGTAATTTCAGTACAGTAACGGCGTGTAGCAGCAAGTAAAAACGCACCTCTAGAGAATTTTGACTTATACACATCTTTTAAGATACTTCTTTCAGGAAGTGTATCTTTGCCCAACCCATAGGCCTGGTGCATATTTATGAGCTAATGATTTTGACAGCAGAATTTTTAAATCTAGCTAATCCATGCGCCTTAAAATAAATTCAGATATGAAAGAAGGGTGTAGCAAGGGTCCTGCTCTTGCTGCGACATTTAGAATGGATTGAAGGGGGAGGGAAATGCCAGATAGGATGAGGTTGCAGTAGTGGAAACGGGCGATGATGAGAGTGGATAAGAGTTTTGGTAGCATCTTGGGTAAGAAAAGGGCGTATTCTGGCAATATTTTTAAGGTGGACATGAGACCAAGGCAGCGGGCTGGGAGACTCCGGAAATTGAGGTGTTATTGACAGTGAAGGAGATTTGGGGGGGAGGTGACTCTGAAAGGAGAGAAGATGATAAGCTCTATTTTGGACATGTTGAGATTTAGGTAGCATTGAGACATCAGTTGGTTATACCAAATAGTAACGGAATGGGAGCAGTCAGGGGACAATTGGTAGCTTTGGCTGTCATCAGCATAGAGGTGGTACTCAGGTCAAATTAGCGAATTTTTTCCCCCAAGAGAAGAGGTGTATAGTGATAAATACAGAGTGCCAAGAACAAAGCCTTCAGGGACTCCTGTCAGGGGAGGGCTGGAAACTTTTAACCGGGGGGCAAGACTCAACTCGGCAGCCTATTAGGAACATTTTAAAGGAAAACAAATACTAGTGGCCCAGTGATCCAGCCCAAGGTAGCCCACTATGGGACCGGCCTGGGGGGAAGATGTCCCCCTGACTCCCAGCCCAGCCTGCCCCTGACCCCTGTAGATACAGAGAATGGAGGAGAGCATGTGACACAGGTAGAGACACAAGAGTAGTGGTTTGATAAGTAGGAAGTACAGGTAAGAACTGTATTGTTAAGGGCGTGGAGGAAAACAGTGTAGAAAAAGGCAGACAGGTCCAAGAGGATGAATATGGAAAAGTGACCCATAGACTTTGCTGTAAGCAGATAATTTATCACGTTTGTGAGTGCAGTCTCAGTGGAAGGTTGCAGAGAGCCGAGAATGGAGTGAGAGGAGAGAAAGTGAGATAGGCGATTATACACAAGTCACTCGTGTAGTTTGGAGGCAAAGAGGAGAGATATAGATAAGTAGTTGGTGAGAGAAGCTGGGTCAACAAATTGTTTCTTTAGGATCGGTGAGATGAGCATATGTTTGTTGGAGGATGGAAAGTGGAGAAAGACAGGTTGAGTTTGTGGGCATGAAGTTGGGAAGAGAGAACGGAGAAGTTGCGAGGGAATATGGTCAAGAGGGCAGGTTGTAGGGTGAGATGATGAGATGAGTGCCAAGACGTCATCTTTGGTTACTGGAGAGAATGAACTGTAGGTGGATTGGGGAGTGGTGGAGAGGGTTGGTGGGATGTGGCGGGATTTGGCATGAGTAAATATTTTGTCAAAAGGTGTTGATGGTTTGTCCTACACCCAACACATCACTCAGCAGGATCAACTGATCATCATTGTATTCAAATACCATAAATCCTGTGAAATTTACAAATACAGTGCAGAATAGCCAAAAGAGGAACTGGTAGGGTGTATTGCTGGAACTTTGCACCTCTAGCAAAATTCCACTGTTCACTTTCTACTAGGTACATAGTAGCAGTATTACCAGCGTGGTCATGCTTTATTTTAATATTGGTCTTCAGACCAATTGGTCTGGTGTTAAAAAGTTAATCTAAGTTTGGAATAAAAAGGATGTCTTGTTGGCTTTCTGAAGGCTCTACTTTCAGTGAGTTGCTTATCATGTAATAGAACTCTGTACATATGATTTAAAAAAGGGAGATATAGTTACAAACATATACTGGATTCATTGCTTTTATTTCAAAGAAACATATAAAAACTTTTTAATACTTCTAAATATCATTTATCACTGCATTTTACAGGGTCATAAAGTCAGGTGACATTTCATCTAAGAAGTCGCAAGCACAACAAATATACCAAGGGCAGAACAAAGTTACCTATACATTTTGAAAACCAAGTGTTACCTGCAGACATCGAAGAAGATCAACGTAACTATTCCTTTAACAGGAAACCATAACAGAACATTATGTCTTCTATGCTGTATGGCTGTACGGTGGGAATCAGACACTACCCAAAGTAATACGGCCGAAAGTGACCACAATCAGCTTTTGTAGTATAATTTTATTTTTTAACCCACCACCCGTCACCTTCTCTTGGGCCAGTTGATTAGTTGTGGAATAAAGGACAGCCATATATTCATACCCCATCAATGATGGTCTGCAAATGATTATTTAATTTTCTTTTGCTGCCTTATGGTTGCTGAACAATACTTAAACTTACCAGCATCTCGGCAACTATAGAGGTTAACTGTATCCCAGTGTATAGCAACATTGTTTCAAGAAAGTAAAAACATAAAGGGGTATATTTACTATTTAAATTAGTGCGTAATGGCTAACCTTCAGTGTCCATACTTGTCTGTTCCACAGTGCAAATTTGCTCTTAAATCTGGGGGGTTTAAACTTTGTCAGTCGACCCGTGAATAACAATTATGACAATACCTAAACAATAAAAACTTCAGGTGGGTATATTTACTAAACTGCGGGTTTGAAAAAGTGGAGATGTTGCCTATAGCAACCAGTCAGATTCTAGCTGTCTTTTTGTAGAATGTACTAAATAAATGACAGCTAGAATCTGATTGGTTGCTATAGGCAACATCTCCACTTTTTCAAACCCACAGTTTAGTAAATATACCCTTATTAGTTGGGCAGCACGGTGGCTCAGTGCTTAGCACTTCTGCTTTACAGCACTGAGGTCATGAGCCGGGGGGCAAGACTCGACTCGGCAGCCTATTAGAAATATTTAAAAAGAAAACAAATACTAGTGGCCCAGTGACCCAGCCCCAAGTAGCTTCCATGTGACCATGGCCTTATCTGTGGGGAGTTTGTATGTTCTCCCCGCGTTTGCGTGGGTTTCCTCCGGGTGCTCCTGTTTCCTCCCACACTCCAAAAACATTAGTAGGTTAATTGGCTGTTAACAAATTGACCCTAGTCTGTGTGCCTGACTCTGTCTGTCTGTGTGTGTATGTTAGGGAATTTAGACTGTAAGCCCCAATGGGGCAGGGACTGATGTGAGTACAGTGCTGTGGAATTAGTGGCGCTATATAAATAAATAATAATAATTAGTTATAGATGCCATTTTAGCTAATAGGAAAAGTTGGGTGATGTGAAATGAAATACTACTATGTAGATAGGTTATTAGCATCTTTAATAAATGATTATTTTTCCACCAGAAGTAAGCAGAAAGGTTGATAACATTTGCAAAATATGTTATCAATTGTGAGATATGGATTATGAAACTAAGACTGCAGGAATCCTTTTTACCTACCTCCCACTGGTGTTTCAGAGGCTTTTTATTCATGCTAGCGAAACACATGTCAAGCACATATATGTTTGATATGCATTTTACTTGCGTTCTCTCTAGGTTTAAGTAAATTGATTGGTTCTCAGAGCAGACGACAAACAGATAGAAATAGAATAGGATTTATTTGGGGAAAAATGCACGTAACGCAAGTGTATAAACATCACTGCAAAGTACATCCTACGACAACTTTAGGACCACTTTATTCATTTTACATTTTTTGACTTATTTTTCCTAAATTACTGCTCAGTCCTCATTTATATCTTCAACCATGTGAGTCAGGGGACATCGGGACTTTGTTTTTCTACAAATGATCTTTCCCATATACGTTCAGCTGGTAGGTGTACCATTGAAAGTACAGGACAGCCCGAGCCATCCTGTGGCTTTCCAGGGGTTGTGAAACTAAAAGACCCAGCATGCATTGCCAGCTGATAGTCAGCCAATAGCTAGCAGGGTATTCTGGGACTTGTAGTTTCACAACACCTGTAGAGCCACAGGTTGGCCAGGACTGGTATAGGAGGATTCATGATTTACCAGCACATCCCAAGTACCTGTAAAATTGAAGTAATTTTTCAAGGTGGAAAATGATGTGAGGTCCCCGTCACAAAACAAGGAATCGCTCAATAACGTCCCCTACTGGCGCTCTTGGACTTCAGTTGAATAATCTGTTGCTGAAAAATGGAATCTCATTTTTCTATGAGGTGCATAAGGAAGAGCGTTCATGTGGCAAGCCCACACTCTGCAGAGGACGACAACAATGCATATAGCTCTTGCCGTCAGAGTATGCAAAATGTTACATTCCAAATCGATTGCTTATAGGTACCAAACACAACACTCAGCTGGAGGGTCTATACAGATACCATGGGTGTAGTAGTAGTGGACAACTATTGAGTGACACTAAAAGTAGTTCCCTATTTGCGTTCCGCTACTCTCCTCATTTCCTCCAAAGTCTTGATTTTAAGCTGACTAGAGACAAGCGCAGGGCCGGATTAACCCTAGGGCTAACTGGGCTACAGCCCAGGGGCCTCAGGCATCCAGGGGGCCCTTAAAAGTGCTCAGCAGCATTATTGATCGGTCGGGGGCGTGGGGCGCCCCCGGCCCGATCAATGCTGCTGAGCACTTTCACTACGGTCCTTCCCCGATGCGCTGTAGTCTCCTTACTGAGGAGATCTCGTGAGTCTCACTCTCACGAGATCTCCTCAGTAAAGAGCGTACAGTGCACCGGGGAAGGAGGTAAGTGCCTTGGGGGCGGCTCGGATCACGTGGGGGCGGCTTGGATCATGGGGGGGGGCCCTCACAGGGGGATTGGAGGCCCCCTTAGCCCAGGGGCCTCCATTCCCTTAATCCGGCCCTGGACAAGCGGATCACTTCCGAACGGCTGGGGCCTCGGTAGACAATTATTTATTTCAGTGATGTATGGTCATCTTCACATCTATCAATGTGCCTGATGATGAGACAATCGATATCGATTTGAATATTATGGCGAATCACGTTAGTTTTCTGGCTGCACGTGCCGCTTAGCCAAATTGGCAGATATTGGCTGACATATGGCTAAGGCCAATTAGCCGATAGAAGGGTTGAATTTTGACTTTCTGTTAGTGGCTTGTCTGAGAGGGAAAAGGGAGACCTGCAACCATTGGTCCTGGTGAAAAGTACATTTAAGTGGTCCATGGACCAACTGCACCACCTTACAGGCTTCCAGACATGTATAATACTCCAGTGCCTGCCTACGCTGCTACGCTTTTATTGTCCCCACCCAGCAACAAAGAGCTCCTGGAAATGATATTAAATCGTACAATGGTAAACAATTCAATTTTAAAGGTCTGTCCACCTTTGTACAATAATAGATAGTTATGCATAAGACCCTCCATGTAGCCCCCCCTGCGGGACCCCCACCTTCACCAGATCACAGTCACTAGTAACCAGAATGCCAGGAGAGGAGAGAGCTGACAGTCGGATTGCCACCTTTTCCTAAAGCTAAAATCAAACAGCTGCAGCAGAAAATAGAGTTTACATTAGAATGATACTATAAAATATTGGAATTAGTGCTAAACAGTTGCTTGTAAAAAAATATATTTAATAATGGCTGTAAATGAATGAATATTTAATAGAAATGAATAATAACTAATGCATATATACCTGTATGGAACATATATAAAACCATATTAATAAAGCCTATTGAGCTCAAGATGCATATAATTAGCCTATATTCATTGGAATAAATTTAATTAGCAGCAATGGTCTACAAAATAATTCTCATGCGGGGAGATTAAATTCAAATACCACTGAGCTGTAGTTAGTTTAAGTCCGGTCGGGGTAGTTGTTAAATTAGCATGACATACACTGGCAAAAGGCAATTCCTAATGCACCGTGTATAACACAATCTTGAGATATGTGATATGGGGGTAAATGTATCAATGTCCGGATTCTTCAACTCCGGCGAGATCGGTGTCTTCAGCGCTTAAATTTAAAGCGGCGCTGCCTTGTAAAGGGAAACTTCCCTTTACAAGGCAGCGCCGCTTTAAATTTAAGCGCTGAAGACGCCGATCTCGCCGGAGTTGAAGAATCCGGACATTGATACATTTACCCCATGGTGAGGACGGGACACGCTTATTGTAAAAGTGACTAAATTATCATGAATGCTATGGTTAAAAACATTATTATTATTATTATTATTATTATTATTATTATTATTGTTGTCGTTGTTGTTGTTGTTATTGTTATTGTTGTTATCTTTTATTTATAAGGTGCAACAAAAGGTCTGCAGCGCCGTACACGAAATTTCCAGTAGTATACAACACAGAGAGCAACGATCCAAAGACATTGCATAATAAATTATTGAACCAAACATAATTAAACAAAGACAGTAAAACAACAAACTAAAGTAAACATCTATGGCTTTTATACTCAATGCCACATGCATAACACAGAGCTTGATAATGGTGTACTAGTAACTTGTGCGTACAGAGAAAATGACAAAGATGTTAATATACAAAGTGTCTATAACCGTAGCTGGCTGCAGTAACTTGGTGGGAGATTCAGGCACAGCTGGTATATACATAGTGACAGCAGCTCCTGATTGGACAGAAGTCCCTGATTCATGTGCAGGAGATATGTTCTCATCACCTCTTTACCCCATGTCACATGTTTCCTTTCCTCCACTTCAGTCTGTCCTCAATGCTGCCCAACGCATTTTCCTCTTTCGCCTCTCTACCACTGCCACCCCTCCCCGCCAGTCACTACACTGGCTCTGTGTCCGCTTCACAATCCTTACCCTCACTTGCAAAGGCACCAACCAATCCTAAACCACTCCTCAACCCCCAATCTACAACCTTATTTCCAACCACACCCCCTGGGACTCACCCTGCTCTGACCTCACCACTTCACTGATTACCTCTTCCCATCCTAGCCTCCAACCAGGCCATTAACTCATCTTTTTATTCAAGCCTACCAGCCCCCAATCCTAAATACCCGGCCTTCACAGCCCCTGTCTCTGCTCCTCCAATAAAGTTTCACCCTTTCTGAGCATTCCCTCCAATGTAAGCTAAAGCAAGCAGGTATCTCTCTCCCAGTGGTTTTTTAAGTATGCATTTTTACAGGTTATAATTATATTATATATTATAATTATATAATTATGTAAATTTATTGTTTGCATTTATACAGTTTTGTTACTTTTGTACATCTATCAATTTGTCAATTCATTGTATGTTCTAAGCCCCTATCTATGGCTCTGCTGAACCCTTGTGGCGCCCTATAAATAAAAGATAATAATAATAACATAATAACAAAGTATACACTATGTACCAAACAAGCACATCCATCCCTAGTGCTAGCAGATTATGGAACATAATAGTTGTCTTGGATAACGGAATAGCGTAGTATTGCTGTGAGCTTTGATGGTTGTAAACACAAATTAAAGACAAATAAAACTTGTCTTATAAACTAAAAAGATTTTAAGACTTCTCAGACAGGTTGGAAAAATTAATAAGGGCTCAGTAGACCAGGACAGTTACCTACTTCCTCCTTCTTCACCTTCATCTGTCCTTTCACAGCTTCACACAGATTGTTCCTGCACGCTCGATGGTTGTATTATTGTACTTACCAGGAATCCCAGCACTTAAAGGACCATTAAACCTAATAGACAAGCTGCTTACATAATAGATCTGCTGATAAATATTCACAAACAAGTACAATGTATTTGTCTCTGTTCAGCAGAAGTAAGCTAAGGCTCGGTACACATCCTGCAATTTCAACGTCAACAGTGGCAAATCGGACCGTTATCGGTGAGATGCCGATCAGATCGAATAAGTACGGTCAGCGCTTGAAACTTCCTATATACTTGTGATTTGTATTAGTAGCATTTTTATACTAGTCAATGCTGAGGTCGAAGTGGAAATTTAGAAATGGAGGCATGAAAAATGTAATGTAAATGTAAATGAAAGGAATGCAATAGTGTTACAATGAAGGCAGCAGTAAAAGTGGCGGTATGGCGAACCCCCGTATACACCCCACTTCCACCACTGAGCCAATGTATATTTTAGGTTAGGTGGTCCTTGAAATGATCTAATACAATCGCTCATGAAAGTAATGCAGACCAACACTGTGCATCAATTTTCACTAATATAGTTCTGTCCTTGTGGACCCATACTTAATAGCATAGAGAACAAAAATCACTTATCTTTTTGAAATCTGCATTACAGGACCGGGCTTCCCGTCCCAGATTCATTTAAAAAAGATAATAAAGTTATTGATTTAAAAAAAAAAAAAAAAAATAGAAAAATTAAATTAAACTTTATTTAAAAAACAATGAGAAAAAAATGCCTTATTTTAATAATAAAACATCCGTTTTCAATGGATTTAAGGTTTAGCTCCCTTTGATAAATAGATCCCTTGGTCTTTAGTTGCCCTTTAATAGTGAGCTGTAACTATTTTTGTGCTCACAGACAGCTCTTAAAGACTCTGGTTATCTCCAAAACTCTATCACATTAGCTCATGTTGCATTATGATCTTCCTCTAATTATGACCCTGTCTATGAACTAGTCATGAAATAATGTCATTGCCTACATGCTTTATTTCAGTTATATCTTAGATAGATAGATAATACATACTTGACTACTCTCCTAAATTTCGGGCAGTCCTCCCGTAGTCCCAACAGTACAGGCACCCTCCCAGGTCCCAGGGAGGTGGGGCTCAATGATGTGAATGGTGCTGTGAAGCCCCACCTTAAAGCCGTGAATCACTACAGGGGGTGGTGCTATGTAACCACGCCCCCTCCCACACTTGCCAACTGACCCCCGCCCCCCCTCCAGGATCTCCCAGCGGGGAGAATTTATAAATTGCCAAGTATGAGATAATAGGATATGAATTAGCTGTTAATTTCTTTCCACACTTGAATTATTACATACTCTAAATACCATTATGGGGTAAATGTATCAAGCTGAGAGTTTTTCGGTGGGTTTGAAAAGCCAATCAGATTCTAGCTATCATTTATTTTGTACATTCTACAAAATGACAGCTAGAATCAGATTGGTTGCTATAGGCAACATCTCCATTTTTCAAACCCACCGGAAAACTCTCAGGTTAATACATTTACCCCTATGCATCAATAGTAAATCACTTTGATTTTTAAACACATAATGAAGTCATAATCTTATATAAGGATTAGAAAATGATTCTGTTTTGCCCAAAAAAAAAATATTTAGTTCTATGCAATACATTTTAGAAGTATTAGATTAATAATTAGTCCGTTCTTTTTATTATTATTATTATTTATTTAATATCATATTTGTTATTTATTTATTTAATATTATATTTGGCAAATAAAAATACTTTGTTAACATTCTGTTATGGAAAAGAGGATATTAATTTGTTACTGATTACACCATTGTGTGTTATTTAAATTCTACTTGCATGTATTGCAAGAATTGCCACCTATGGTAACCCTTCCTCGAACCTTAAACTGTTAGCTATATGCTGCTCAACTCCCAAGCTGCAATGGGGCATTTGCATACCTCAAGCACAGTTTTTCTGTATTCTTCAGTGGAGGGGGTCATAGGAAAATATTTTGTTTCTTACACTGTTATAGTGCAAATGGATTTATGTAAAATGTTACAGGTCCTCTTTAAAATAATATTTAAGGTCAAGTCATTAACCGTTTTAATTATTCATGACCCTTAATGGGCCTAATTCATTAAGGAAAGTTAAGGAAAAGTAAAAGTAAGTAAGGCAAAACTATATTGCATTGGAGGGGGAGGTAAATTTAAAATGTGATGGCAGATTTATATTTGGGGTAGGACATGTCCTAGATCAGCTTTAAATTTCAGTGTACAAATAAGCGATCAAGTATTTGTGTGCTATATGAAAATACAGACAGTAATTTCTTTATGTGCAAAATAATAAACTAATTTGCACCCCTTGCAATGCAGCATGGTTTTGTCCAGAAAACTTGAGTAAGAAAACTTACTCAATTTTTTGCTTAACTTTCCTTAATGAATCAGGCCCAATGTTATTAAAATATAATTATTGGTAATTTTTCAACGTTTTGAAAACTATCTCAGAGTTGTATTAGTCCGATAAGTTCTGATAAGTAGAGCAGTATGTGTCACAACATCCACATAATATTTTCTCATTATATTTACTGCATTTTAACCATATTTGCCGACATTTTTTGACCTTCGAGAAAATGTGCCCCAACTTTGGCAATAATTCAGCCCAGTGCTGATAGCACTAGGGCTCATCCCAACACCCTTGGGTGGTGGGTGTTGGAGGAATTATTGTTTAAAGTTAAAAAAAAGTATTTTAATATGTAGCAGCAATTACTTTCATAAACTGCTTGGGTATGCTGGCAATTGTTGAACTACAAGTGACAGCATACCCATGGCTGACAGTGCATACTGGCACTTGTAGACACGGAAGCTGTAAGCTCACTCTAAGTTCTAAGCCAATGGCTGCAGATTAGAATCTGTTGGGAGCAGGAGCCAGCCAATGTAGAACCTACTAGTCTCCTAAGTGTTGGACAGGTACCGACGTATAATCTACATCAGTGGTAGTGAAATACAATGTACAGCTGGCGAGGTGCACACAGATAAATATAATTTTTTTCTGTGTGATGAGAACAGTTTAATCTGGGCTCATCTTCAAAACGTTGATATCTGTGTTCATATAGTGACTATATATATAAAACTTACATGGGTGTTTGCTTGTCTACAGTACGTCTCTGGCCAATACTATATATAAACATAACATGGGTTATCCTACTAAATTTATCTGATGTGACCTGTCATAGAAGTTAACTGCTGTTTATCAATCAGGACAGTGGACATATTATAGCATGGTGGTACCTCCACTCACAACAGAGCTCTGGGACATCCTAAACCTATTCCTTAATGAGAAGCGCCAAGGGGAACACAGCAAAACCACATCCTATACCAAAATGTGCAACAAGGTCTGGCAATGTCGCTTCGGCCTCCCAGGCCTCCCCTCTGCTCTGTGGTCTCTTCCAAGCATGTGTGGGTCCAAATCATGGCCAGTAAAGGCCATGCTTGCCAAGGTTAAATACCTCCCCTCTGGTCAGGTGACAAGTGCGGGTAAAGGGAGGGCATGTTGACACATCAATCCCCACCTATGCTTCAATATTAACGTGGGTTGGATCCAGGATCTTACGGGAGTCTGGGAGACTCCCAATTTTGGGAGTATCCCGGAAATTACGCATGCCCCAATGAGGCCCCTACGCTGCTTTTCTGTAGAAACACAGTGGGCCTGCTCCCACGTTGATTCCAAATTAATGAAATAAAGATAAGCATAGGTTGGCATTTTATGCTTTTAATCATTGATAAAAGGAGATTATGCTATATCTAAATTCATAACACATACAAAATCATGATAGCATCCCTTCAATTCACTTAAGCCTAATAAGTAAAATAGATAAATATTTGCCAAGCAGTTTCATTAATGTGTTAAAAAGTTTGTTGTACACAGCCCATAAGTTAGAATGTTTGGGAAAATATCACTCTAGCGGTTAATCCATTTGATATCACCGTGAATGCTCCTAATTATAATGACAGTTATGATTTACAAGTTATCTGATGATGTATCACAGAAATGTCAGCGGAAAACGCTGAAAGGCAATTTCTATCTCATTTTTTAATAAGTTTAAGTGAATAGAGATGTTTTCAAAACCTGCTGTCCGTGATACAAGCTATATATCACTTGGCTGTGTCCCTGGCTTCCAGGAAATATAAGAGAGTGATTGAGGATAATGTGGTAAACAGAATAATTGGATAAGAAAAATCAGCAGTTTACTACATTTGAATGAAAAATAAGCCACCAAAGGGGAAAATTGAATAACTCAGAGATTGATCATTTAGTGACGGAGTAAGCCCTGTATTGGACATTGATTTGACATGCATTTATACACCAAAGCTGGTGAATTACAAAGGTAATGATTGTACCTAAAATAAAAAAAATATATTTATACTTAACTAGTTGTGTTCAGCAGATTATCTGTCCTATTCCTTTGCTGGAAGCAAAGAGGAGAAAAGAGGCAATCTTCACAAGCCTAAGGGCACGTATACGTGGTTAGTTAGCCAGTACTGACCGTCCACCTGACCTGTACGTTGTGTTGACCCTCTGCTCTAATCGTGCCCTTCTTCTTTTTTCCTCTCTGATTTCCTTTTCTCACTCACGGCTTCTCTAGAGCTGCACCTATTCTCTAGAACTCTCCTCCTCATGCCACAAGATACTCGCAGAGTCTTCAAGCTTCTAAATCGTCCTTGAAGACAAATTTCTTCACACAAACATATAAACTAACCCTATAATAACTCGCTCCAGTTAGCTAGTCTGTGGGAACTTCTCACACCACAATCTCATGTTAGACAGGAGTTCATCATTAACCCCTATGTCTCAAGTGCTATTTGCATGGCTGTTCAAAGTAGCACACATAGAAAGCCGGACAGAACATAGATGTGTCTTCAACTGTATTATTCAGGTTACTCTCTGTTGAACATTGTCCATCTATTGCCTTGAATAGCTTGGTGAATGGACCTTGATGCTCAAAGAGATCCATGAGCCTTTTTAAAATCTTCTTTTGGAATATATTCCACTGTTTTCAGTCCTAATATCTGCCTTTCAGTCTCTATAATAGGTTCCTATCACACACAGGATACATTTTAATATCCTGTTCTTAACCTAAAAGCACCCAAAAGTTTTGCACCTCATTACTTCTTTTCCCCAATCTTCAGGTAACTCCTAAACAGACTCTCTAAAGTGTCCTCCTTCTCTCTTCTCTTGTCACTCGCGGTTCCTCTAGTGCTGCACCTGTTCTCTGGAGATCTGTTCCTCATGCCATAAAACACGCACATAACCTGACCCTTCTACACTCACCTGATTTATGGGAACTTCTCACACCGTAAATCTGGTTTACAATTCACTCTGTCAACTTACATGCTCACTCACCTCTTAGATTGTAAGCTCTTTGAGCAGGGTTTTAATTTCATTGTGACATTTTAGTGTAAATGATAAAATCATGTCATTGTTATTATTTTCTTACTACTACAGTGCTACAGAAGATGTTTTCACTTTAGAAATAAATAATAATAATGCATTTATGGAGATTTTTGAATTGTCCACCCATGGTCGGTGATGTCACTTTGAAGCAAAGATGCCAGCTAGGTATTTAAAATGACTCTTCTGTCAAATGTTTGTATTTTGAACTTTTGAAAATAAACTTTACTTATATTTTCAAACTATTGTAATTTTTTTTTTTTGCTTTTTTTTATAAACAAAATGTTTTGGTCTTTAGGAAAATACACAAAATAAAAATCATGTCTCATCTAAATAGCTTCAATGTTTTTGTTAATAGAACAATATTGGTTTATATTGAAGGGGGATTTCCAAAAGGACTCCCAAAGCACCTTTGACACTTGTCAGATTTGTCAAATTCATTTCCTGGTAAGAATAATTTTGAAACTACAGATGAAGGATTAGTTGTCCAAAAATGTCCCATGTCAGTTGAGCCATCTCAATTAGTTCCCAACCTCTCAATGTCTACATATGTCTTGTTGGAAGCAGCTATTGCTTGACAGGACATAAATAAGCTTGTTTCAATTATGACGGGACTGTTCGATTTGGTTCTCGAGTACCAGTAAAGTAGATTACAATATGAACGCTATGTATCATTTCCATATTCATGTGTCCGCAGTATCAACTATCAACTAGCATTAGATCAGTATTACTCCAGTATTATTACTCCAGAGATACAGGGATTGGAAAACTGTAAAAACTGCAAAAAAAACAGAAACTATAAAATTGATCCCCGGCCAATGAAGTCACCCCTGTCCAGAAATGGCTGCCTAAAATATAAAAGTTTTTTTTAGAAATATACAAATTTAAAATAACTTTAAAAATGGTACCCAGTCAATCTTTATGTATGTATAGTTCTGATATAGCTTCAAAGGAAAAAAAAATGTTTCAAAAACTAAAATTTATACCTTTTGTCTCAATGCCTCATAATTGCGTCACACCTTGTACAAAGTACACATATTTGGTATCTCTATAATCCTGGACAAAACCATGTTACAATGCAAGGGGTGCAAACTAGTTTTCTGTTTTGCACATAAGTTAAATACTGACTGTTTTTCATGTAGCACACAAATACTTGATAGCTTATTTGTACACTGAAATTTAAAGTTGATATTTGTGTGCTACATGAAAAAACAGTCAGTATTTAACTTATGTACAAAACAGAAAACTAGTTTGCACCCCTTGCATTGTAACATGGTTTTGTCCAGGAGACTGAAATAAGATACCTCTTCATTTAAGATCCTTAATGAATCAGGCCCTGGGAGAATTAGCCTACAAATAGTTTTATGAAGAATCAAGGAAAAGTGTATTTTTCTGCTACCAAAAAAAGGAAAAGATCTGCCCCCAAAATAAACAATATAATATTTGTATAGACCAGTGTTTCCCAAACCCAGTCCTCAGAACCCCCTAACAGTGCAGGTTTTCCAGATGACATAATTATACCACCTATGGATCTGTGTCAGTCAGTAATGATTACACCTGTGCTCCAGCAAAGAGATATGGAAAACATGTACTGTTAGGTGACCGTGGGGACTGGGTTTGGGAAACACTGGTATAGACTAAAAAAATATAAAATGTATTCCCAGTAAAACTGACGCATCTTAGAAACAAAATAAATTTGTCTGGTTATAAACGTGCAAAAACTCTTCTGGAGTTGTCCACATTGCGGAACCTCCCTTCTGGGTAAAAGTACTGCGTGGCTTCCTCCTCTGGGATCATCATCATCATCATCGTCGTCAACATTTATTTATATAGCGCCAGCACATTCTGTAGCGCTTCACAATTCTGAACGAACATGAATAAAACAATACTGGGTAATACAATACAGACAGAGAGGTAAGAGGGCCCTGCTCACAAGCTTACAATCTATAGGACAATGGGAGTTTGAAACACAACGGCTTGTGCTACATCATATTGTACAATGGACCAGCTAGAATGCAAAGGTAAAAGTATTGAGTGGGCTGTGTGATCAGTCACACAGCAATGTTGGTCAGAGGGTTGTTGTCTTGTGTTAGATATATAGAGGGTGGTAATAGGGTAAACTAGGGAGATTAAGATGCTGGTTGAGGAATATTATAAGGTGGGTTTTCAGAGAACGCTTGAAGGTTTGAAGACTAGAGGAAAGTCTTACTGTGCGAGGGAGGGAATTCCATAAATTGGGTGAAGCCCTAAAAAAGTCCTGTAACCGAGAATGGGAGGATGTGATGAGAGTGGAGGAGAGACACAGATCTTGTGCAGAACGGAGGTGTCGAGTTGGGTGATATTGAGACAAGTGAGGAGATGTATGTCGGTGCAATTTTGTTGACGGAATTGTATGTTAGTAGGAGAATTTTATATTGGATTTGTTGAAATACAGGCAGCCAATGTAGAGACTGACAGAGTGGCTCAGCAGAGGAAGAACAGTTTGCAAGGAAAATCCTATCACTTCCCTTACTCTCTATTATTGCTTGATGACAAGAGCTACAACCTTGTGACCCCACAAGCACTTTAAAGATTCAATTAATGTCAATTTGTAGTGTGATCTGATAGGGGTACCTGTTCCAACATGACAGTTCTTTCCGGTGCTCATGGGGTCATTGTAAGGTCGTGTAATGGATCTCGGGAGAGATAACATAATTCTACTTGGGGCAGAGTTTTCCTAATGGGGAAATTCCACTTTGAGCGGAGTGCTTCTGTAATGGAGTTGTATCACTGTGTAGGTAAATGTACAATTGTTGTACGGACTGATTAAAACCATATTATTACCTTTTCTGCGTGAATCATCTTTCAAAAATTATCAGTATATGCAGACTCGAAGAATGGACATACCCTATCAATAGTATGTTGTTGATCAAACAGCGTAGTCTTGTAATCCAAAATCTTTCCACATTGATTATCAACTAGTGCAATTATTTTGTGAGGTCTGCCACCAGATTATACACCAGCAGGTCTAATGTGAAATTTCCACAACAGCGACTTCAAGAATAGAATTAACAATATTGGAAAGTCATCTATCAATATTTCACAATAGCAAGAGGACTATCATCGAGATTATAAAATTGTGTGATATCTACTTTCAAGGGCCCTGGCTGGATTGGGTAGCCACAGTGATATTCTGTGGGGACATCCAACTAGCAGGTACTGAGGCCCATCTTTACCTCTAGGTATCGTCGCAGTACTTTTTACATATATAAGAGTGCACAGGAAAATAATATTGTTACCCATTGCAACCGATCAGATTCCAATGCAATTTGAAAGGTAAAAGCAAGTCTCTGATGATGATTTGCTACAGATATTTCCAATTGCCATGTTGGAAATTAAGGAGACCTGTGTATCATGCAACAAAAATATTTGATCAAAACCCTGTTAATGTGGTTGTCTGATGTGTGTGGTTTTACCCCAACCAATGAATTGCATGAAAATGTGTTATTTCAAAGAGTTATAATTAAGTATGATACCGCATTACAATGACGAGTATTCGATGTAGAGTACATTCTAACTAACAGTATGCAATATCATTAATGTACGATACAGTCCAGTGACCAGTATGAAAAAGTATGAATGTAGGGTACATTGCAAGGCCAGTATAAAATACCATGAATGTAGAATGCATTCTAATGACCAGTATGCAATATTATGAATGTAGAGTGCATTTTAATGGTAATTATACAATATTATGAATGTAGAGTGCTTTCTAATGACCAGTATGCAATTTTATGAATGTAGAGTACATTTTAATGGCCTGTATCCAATATTATGATTATAGAGTGCATTCTAATGGCCTGTATCCAATATTATGACTATATAGTGCATTCTAATGGCCTGAATCCAATATTATGAATGTAGAGTGCATTCTAATGGCTTGTATCCAATATTATGCATGTAGAGTGCATTCCAATGGCCTGTATCCAATATTATGAATATAGAGTGCATTCTAATGACCAGTATGCAATTTTATGAATGTAGAGTGCATTCCAATGGCCTGTATCCAATATTATGAATGTAGAGTGCATTCTAATGGACTGTATGCAGTATTATGAACATAGAGTGCATTCTAATGGTCATTATACAATATTATGAACATAAAGTGCATTCTAATGACCAGAATGCAATATTATGAGTGCAGAGTACATTCTAATGGCCTGTATACAATATCATGAGTGTAGAGTGCACTCTAATGAGTAGTATCCAATATTATAAATGTAGAGTACATTCTAATGGCCAGCATACAATACTGTGAATGTAGGGTGCACTCTAATGACTAGTATCCAATACACACCCATTCTTGCAGCTCCTATACAATACAGACCGCAGTCTGTTGGTCACTGAATCAAGATTCCTTGATTTAAACACAAAAGTTTTGTAACTAAAACCAGTACATAACAAAATTTGTTGCAGAAGATACTTGTATTTTGGTAATGTTTCCCTTTAACAGAGCTTAATGAATTTACACCCGAGGCTGTTGCAGAAACAGCATTAGCGGGGAACATTGCCACTGAAGCAAATCATATTGACCTTTAATTGCTTTACAAGGCTGAGAAATATCAGTGACGCTTCTTGTTCTCTTTATTTGATTTCTCTTTTATTTGTGTACGGATATTATCATAATTGAACAATTAGGTAATTTGCCACAGTGTCCTCCTTGAAGGATATTATTCTTAATAGAGATATATCCGCTAAACCCGGGTAACCTGTAAAGTAAGATAATGAGCTTGTTTGGTATTTTATTATTTTCTCCAAAATTGGTAAAAATGGAAAGCATTTTTGTTAAAAAAAAATTTTTTAAAGAGTAAAGTATAACTACTGTTGATATGTTGAAGCAGAAGGTACAGCAACTACCTGAAATCTTAGGATCTCTTTCACACCAGGTATTATCAATCACAATACAATCCTTGCATGTGGCTAGTATACAAAGCAGAACCTTTATCGGTGAACAATACACAAAGCAGACCTTAATATAGCTAATGTTTGCAACAGACTTCCCATCTAGTGGCTAGTGTTTGGCAAGATGTTTAACATTGAGTCCTAGTAGCGGAGTATTATAACGTTAGACCCCCTTAGGCTATGCCGCTCTTGTCTCCCCTAAAAGTAATGGGTAAGCAACAGAGCAGAGCCCGATATATCATCGATGGAAAGCGGGGTTGGCACTATAATGCCAAGTTCCCCTACCAATGCCAACCTCTACATGCCGTCCCCTCCTGTACCACAGTATTGGCTGCCCAATCAGATGGTGAATGACACTATTGCATCTTGCTTTGAACAAATCTGCCTACTCTGTAAATGATTTAGAAACCGCTTGATGCACAATGCTATATATGTGAATCACCCTGTTAGCAATGTATGCAATTGAAGACTTTTCTTACCTATTTTTAAAATATACTTTGCAAAATTAAGGTACGGTCTAACAAGGTGGTCTTTTTGTTAGTTATTAGTTCAAGGAGCAGTGCTTACACCAGCCCATATTATCAACAAAATACATTAAGAGAGCAATTGTAAAGTTTATGCGGGGCTAGTAGACTTCTACTTATATGTGTCACTTATACACAGGAAGGCACATATCTTCTGGGTTGATCCAATATTCATGGAACTGCAACCTATCAAATCACTAGGAACCAATAACATCACTGAGGACTAATATTCATGAGTCAGACCAATATCCCACCAATTTATGTAAACTGGTAGACAGGAAAACAGATTTTGGCCATTTTAACTAATCAGAAGTTTGCTTTCATATTTTTAAACCATGCTAACACATGACATCTAGAATCTGATTGGTTTCTATGGGCAACACCACCGTTAACCTGTGCACCAGTTGTCATAAATGTCCCCAGAATTCCTAGTGAATTGATAATTATCAATTAAATTTTGATTTATCCCATCAAATTACTGCTTCAACATGTACAGGTGAGAGGTGCATTCTCAATCAAGCCCTTTCTAATCTCTAAGTGCTCGATTTATATTCTAGGTGTTCGTGGGCATGGGTAAAAAACTCTAAGCTTTGAGAGCCAGTAAAAGGACAGACTTTTTTTTTAAATCCGAGTTTTCCACAGGTGTAATAAATAAAGTGCCTGTTTAACAGTCTAACACACTTGTGTCATACATACAAATACTGAAGACATCTGGGGCTAGATTTACTAAACTGCGGGTTTGAAAAAGTGGAGATGTTGCTATTAGCAACCAATCAGATTCTAGCTGTCATTTTGTAGAATGTACTAACTAATAAATGACAGCTAGAATCTGATTGGTTGCTATAGGCAACATCTCCACTTTTTCAAACCCGCAGTTTAGTAAATATACCCCCTGGCCTGTTGCTACCCTGCGACGTACAGTGTTAGCTCAGACTTGCCTACTCTTTTGGAATGTTCGTCAGATTCCCGGCAGATTAGGCCTCCCCCCGAGGATCCTGCTTCTCTTTCAAGTGGGTGTGGACATTGTTAATGTACATGTTATCAAGGGATGTGAATAACATTTTTTTAAAAAATAAATACAAAATTAAAAAGAAAATGCATTAGATGACATAGTGAGTTTGTTGACAGACTATTTATACAAATTACAAAGGGCTAGATGGCGCTACTGGTGAGGTTGGCGGGACAGTCCCAAATGATGGGCCTTGCGAAAATGGCAGAAGTTTCATCCAAAAGTGGGTATTTTGGGTAGGGTTTGGGTGAACCAGCGGCAAAAATTTATTTTGTCCCGATTCTGCGTGCCTCAAAGTTGTGAGGTATGTTTATGTTTCCTTCTCTATGTGCACCTACAGGCACACCATGTGCCTAATTACGAATGTCGACCAGGAAACAGGCATTTTAAAATGGCTAATAAAAATGAAATAAATTATGTCTTGCTACATTTATAATGATGTAGTTTAAATTTGTTTTTTCCCGATGTTCCAGGTGGAACGAGGTTCTTTCAGGTTCAAAGAGCTAATGACTCGTGACCGCAAGATTGAATTTTTAAAAAGTTGCTAATAATATAAACAAAGAGAAAAGTAATGTAAATACCTAGCTCCCAATAGTAATATCAACGGTAACTTCTTAGGGCCCCGTCTTTCTGTTAAGAAAGCTGGAAATACAATCGGGATAAACTCCGATATCTTCTGCAGATCAGGGGGGTAAATGTATCAAGCTGAGAGTTTTCCGGTGGGTTTGAAAAGCCAATCAGATTCTAGCTATCATTTATTTAGTACTTTCTACAAAATGATAGCTAGAATTGGATTGCTTGCTATAGGCAACATCTCCACTTTTCGAACCCTCCGGAAAACTCTCAGCTTGACACATTTACCCCCAGGTCCGGTCGTGAGGCAAAGGGTCCTGGAATCAACTTACATTTAACGGTATGAACACGATTTCAGACTTTCTATTGGTACAATACTGATAAGAAAGAATACATTCTTGCACATGTGCAGTAAGCATCTTAGATAACACCCTAGCAAAATATGTGGAGATCTCTCAGCTTTGCCTTAAAAAAGCATTTTACAATACACACATAAAAATACGAAAAACAACTAAATGGCGTTTAGTGGTCATATTGATAGGCCTGTCACACCCGATAACAGCTATTTTAATAAGAAAATATGTTTTTCAGACTTTTCTCTAACTTTTATAATCTTGGATTTTGTTACAGGGTTGAAAGAAAGGAGCGAGCGCGGCTAAAGACTGTGAAGTTTAATGCAAAGCCAGGAGTAATTGATGCTAAAGGGGTGAGTTGAGTAGCAAAACATTAAAAAGTGTAACGTAAAAAACATTGGTATGATTATTTTTTTTTCTTTATGGAAACTACACCAGGAATGTTTGCACACATCTAATATTTTCTAAGGTAACACTCATGCATAGGTGAACATTTCAATTTTCAGTAGACGATACAGTTGCGGACTAAATAGCAAAAAAAGTGTTTTCTAGTAAAAATAGATGCAAATACTAAAAATGTTGAAAAATAGATTTGGGACATTATGTAATGGTAAAAAAGCAAGTAACATTTTCATATGCATGAATTTGGATCATGCTGGAATTCAGTTTAAATTGTAACAAAATAATAGATTTATAACAAGAGGAGAAGGAAACAGAGGAGCAGATCAAATTCTTCTATTAAGAACTCCAATATACCAATAAAATGGGGAGTAATTTAGTTTTATCTCACGGAGTTATACAAACTGATGCCTCAGCACAGCGGGACTATACATCACGGATATTATTATTACATTTGGCTTTCATAGTTTCATTATTTCTGAATGAAATCGTTGCTGATTAATGGCTTGCTGATTACAATTAAAACAAATTTATGTAATCCTATCAATGTTCTGACAGACATTTTAAAGGATCTTTTCGTTCACTGTCGCAATTATAAAACCAACTTGTAAAATAGAGCTATGTCTCCCGTGGATACCAGTTTTTGTTATAAACTGGAATTTGTGTAAAAGTCTTGCTAAAGGCTTTGTGTAGGGCAGCAGAATGGCAACGACCTCTGTGCTTAATGACGTTTTGTTTTACCAGGTCGTGTTTATGATGTGGCCAGAGCCATATTAGGACCTTATCGCGGCCCTAGGCAAGATACTGATTTGGGCCCCCCTTTTTTCCTCAATTGGTCCATCCGTCTTTACTTACCCAATACACACTGATCACTATTCACAGGTAACACTGATATCACACACCTGATACACACTAATCACTGTACACAAGACAGACTGACATCACACATCTGGTACATACTGATCACTATATACAGGTAACACCGATATCACACACCCTAGTACATACTGTCAAGCCACATGCTGCTCGCCACCTTTTCTGTCATGTGCCTCTGCCCATCAACTTTTCCCTCACATGCCCATCTGCCCTCCAGCTTTTCTCTTACATGCTCACCAGCTTTTCTCTCATATTCCCTGCTGTCCACCAGCTTTTCTCTCACATGCCCCCCTGCCCACTAGCTTTTCTACCACACGACCCCCTGTCCAACAGCTTTTCTCCCACTTGACACTCTTGCCCACCATCTTTTCTCACACATGACACCCCTGCCCACCAGCTTTTCTCTCACATGATAACCCCTGCCCACCATCTATTCTCTCACATGCCTCCTACCCACCAGATTTTCTATCAAATGCACCTCTGTGCCCAGCTTTTATTTTACATGACACACCTGCCCACCAGCTTTTCTCTCACTTGACAACCCTGCCAGCTTTTCTCTCATATCATAACCCTTGCCCACCATCTATTCTCTCACATGCCTCCTGCACACAAGCTTTTCTATCAAGTGCCCCTCTGTGCACAGCTTTTCTCTCACTTGACACTCTTGCCCACCAGCTTTTCTCTCACATGATACCCCCTGCCCACCATCTATTCTCTCACATGACACCCCTGCCCACCAGCCCTGACCTCCAGCTTTTCTCTCACATGATACCCCCTGCCCACCATCTATTCTCTCACATGACACTCCTGCCCACCAGCCCTGCCCTCCAGCTTTTCTCTCACATGATACCCCCTGCCCACCATCTATTCTCTCACATGACATCCCTGCCCACCAGCCCTGCCCTCCAGCTTTTCTCTCATATGATACCCCCTGCCCACCATCTATTCTCTCACATGCCTCCTGCCCTCCAGCTT
Organism: Mixophyes fleayi; assembly: GCF_038048845.1. Lineage (NCBI taxonomy): Eukaryota > Metazoa > Chordata > Amphibia > Anura > Limnodynastidae > Mixophyes > Mixophyes fleayi. The sequence continues at coordinate 22,358,985 of NC_134403.1, read as the reverse complement.
TTCTTTCAAATGCCCCTCTGTGCCCAGCTTTTTTTTTATCACATGCAACCCCTGCCCACCAGCCTTTTCCTCACATGTCCCTGCTGTCCAACTGCCTTTCCCTCACATGCCCATCTGCCCACCAGCCTTTTCCTCACATGTCCCCTGCTGCCCAAATGCTTTTCCCTCACATGCACATCTGCCGACCAGCTTGATTCTCACATGCCCGTCTGCTCACCAGCCTTTCTCTCAGATGCCCCCTGCCCACCAGCTTTTCTCTCATATGTCCCCTGCCCACCAACTTTTCCCCAACATGCAGGAGGCAGTTGGCAGACAGGGCCCATAAAACCAACCAGGCCGTAAGCAGCCACTAATAACAAAAATCTGCATATGCATGATTCAGTTAACATACCCTTATACATACTTAGAAATATATGATTGCATCATAGTAAAAAAAAAAAATATTGTAAAACATTTCTTATTGAAGTGCATATAGGAGATTCTTATCAAATCTGCTTTACAATTATATTATGGAAATATTTTTCATAGACTGAAAAATTTCCCACCTCAATTCCCCTATTCCCTCACAAGGAAGAGCAGAGTTAATTCTAATGGAGATGGAAAGTAGAAATGAGAATCTGAACATTACCCACACCTGTAGTTTGATAGGCACTGCTTTCAATTTCTATAACAATATACAACAGTTTTCAGAAAAATCAACTCCAAAGTATTGCATAAAATACTTATGTATAGCATACAGCTGAGATATATGGAGATGTAGTGGTACACTATGTACCCTCAATGCTTGGGAAATGTTCCAGAAGTGAAACAAAGACAAATTATTCATATATAAACAAATTGGATTTACGAAAGTTTTCATATAGAGATGTACATCAGTTTTAAAGGAGGACAGGAAGGAGGGATAGTATGACAGTACACCTCATTCTTAGAAAGGATTGCATCTCTGAAGTAAAAATAACACTTTAGCTGATTTATAAGTCCATTTTGTTCATGTCTATTAATATGTTCTAGATGACTGTTGATAAAGGAGCTATTTACATATGATATCTGAGGTGTGTTTAACACCACATCATTTTGCACCCATTTGACAGAAGCATCATATTGCTACTCTATGCTATTTGGGGCCCTGCTCCTTCCACTATATAACTATCAGTCTGTGGCTTCCTGCTGCTTCCATTCCCCTCCTCACATCATGTTACTGCCCCTGTCACATGCAGCCCTGTCCTCACTAACACATCGCTCATCTCCTAATATACTCTGTGCTGCTGAGGACCCTGCTCCTTCCTCTATATAACTCTCAGTCTGTGGCTTCCTGCTGCCTCCATTCCCCTCCTCACATCATGTTACTGCCCCTGTCACATGCAGCCCTGTCCTCACTAACACATCGCTCATCTCCTAATATACTCTGTGCTGCTGAGGACCCTGCTCCTTCCTCTATATAACTCTCAGTCTGTGGCTTCCTGCTGCCTCCATTCCCCTCCTCACATCATGTTACTTCCCCTGTCACATGCAGCCCTGTCCTCACTAACACATCACTCATCTCCTGATATACTCTGTGCTGCTGGGGGACCCTGCTCCTTCCACTATATAACTCTCAGTCTGTGGCTTCCTGCTGCCTCCATTCCCTCCCCACATTATGCCACTGCCCCTGGCTGCCTTTAATGCATGTAGGCAATGGGTACACTTAAGGGCATACTGGCAAATGCATGGCATATTTTAAATGTGAAAAAAATGTTGTTACAGTCATGTAGCCCCTTAGAGGTAGAAGACCTGAAGCTCTGGATTTGCCATAAGATAACCTATTTATTCTCGAGTTAGACATAGCTATACCTTTCCATTTATTACTATAATGATAGCCAGCGAAGTTTCACTCAGTTTCACGAAACATAACCTACATAAAGCAAAATGAATAGAGAATTCATTTTACATAACAATGCATAATTGAAAAGAGTTTTTTATAATACATTCACAAAAGAGGACATTGTTATATTTTATCTCATAATTATGCAATTACACAAATGAGCTTCAAAAGCAATTGCTGTAACTCAGAAAATGATCATTAAAACTTCAGTATTGCATTCACTCTGCCTGGCAGTGTACAGCAAAATACAAATCTATTTTATCTTATTTTTTTCATGTTCATCCTTTTTGTTAACCTTGTCATCACCACCGTCTTTTATAATAAAGCCTATTAGGAACATTTCTATTGTCATTTTATAAAGAGTAATTTAAATCATTATGCTGTGCATGACACAATACTGGAATAACTTCCAATGCTTGTAAAAGGAATGAAATAGCCTGTTGAGACCCCAGAAACACTCTGTTGCTGTCATTTGACTAATGTTTTGTGAATAAATGATCTTCCTTAGCAATAAGAACAAACAGTAGAGTCCACTCATTGTTTCCATGGTTGTCGTTGTTGCTAGGGAAAGTAAGATATCCACATCAGTCAAATTGCAGTAAGAGAGTCTTTTTCAGGTTTCAACAGACAATTTCAGCAAGTAGTCCAATATAAAGCATCAGGATTCTGGTAAGTTTTAGTGTCCAGCAAAATGGTTTTCATTAGGAAAATAGATTTTTGAGTAAATCTGAGTGACCTTTATTTTAAAATGCTTCAAATGTGAATAGTCTACCCAACTGCCAATGTTTGATAACATACAAAGTAGAGATGTTCGGGGATCTGAGTAGGCTCGGTACTTTTGTGCGTTCTCGGATCTGATTCGAAGCAAAACGTCATTGTCGGATCTCGCAGGTTTTGGATTCCATAAGTACCTCCCTCCCCAGGAGATCCAGCGCCATTGTCCACACAGAAACGGGAGGGGTAGCAGTGTTCTTGTCACTTAACAAAAATTGACTGGAAATGACTGGAAATTAATGTTATTGAGGTTAATAAGAATGTAGGAACAAAAAAAGAGCCAAATTATGTGATTTTAGGGAAAAAAATAGGGATTTTAGAAAAAAATAGGTATCCAAAACCAGTTAATCCAGATCCAAAACCAAAACACGGGGGTTAGTGAACATCTCTAATACAAAGATGACCCTGCGTGGCAGAAACTAAAACAGTATTTAGCCTCAGGGCTCACTCTTGATTCGTTCCTCCATTGTAAGCAATCTAATGGGGTTCAGGGGGTGCAAATACTGTATGCAGACAAACCACAAATTATGTACGATATGTACTTTTTATAATCAACTTTCATGCTGATACATGATTTAGGGTTTTTTTCAAATTTCTTTACGCATTTAATAAACAAAGATTAAACGTGGTTATATAAAAATATTAAATGAGTTATAATAAAGTAAATGTATTGCCTGAATTAAGGTTTACTAAAGACGTAATTTACACAATGCTCTGTATTGTGTGTCAATGTGTCCCCAGCAAACACCAAGGTGCGCGTCTGCTCTTGGGAGATACCTCCACAAGCGAGAAGCGCACCTAGATGCGCAGAGAGGTGGAAGAATCGAAGTAAGCGCACTGTGCAAAAGTGTAGACATTCCATTCTCTAACCACCTTTAATTAACATAGCTGGTGCAAAAATAAAGTCCGTTTGCACAGTGGAATAGACTGTGCAGCCCTCCTCACCGCAAAGAACGCCACTAGAAAAATAGCACCTTTTTTACTTTTCTATCCCTATATTTTAATAATCTCGCTCTGCAAAATGAAATCTTGTATTTGAGCGGATCTGCAAATCTAAGTGTTCTGGTGCGCACACCGTGCAAGGTATTCCCTGATGTCACCCAGCTCCTCCCATCTGCTGGTGATGACTTCTGCTCCTCTGTAAACATGCTCTTTGGTAGAAATCTAGGCACACTTGCACAAATTGAGGCTCGCGGTGCCTTGACCATTTTGTGCTTCGTATATATGAGGCCTACATTATTCCATGAGGCAGATCTTGCTTATTAGTTTCACCACTAAAGTCCAGGAAATGTCTAGAGACCTCCATATAGATGCCAATCATAGTCTGACTCCCAAATCAATAAAATAAAGATGTTTAAAATGGATATCCTGGCCAGCAATGCGGTAGCCTAGAAAAGAGGGGCTCCGAGGGGCTCAATACCCAGAAAAGATAAACTGGACACCACCTTATTCCAAAACAGAGCCATCTAGGGGGAGGACATAGAGTTACATATTATGACAGTAGGGAACATGTGATTTATTTTAACTGCGGTGACTGACCTTGAATCATTTTTAAGATGTGCTTAATTCTCTGTACATTGCAGATTATTGCACAAGAATCCCTAAATCTATGTGACTACATTGGGTCAGAAGAGCCATTTGGCCTTACAGGCTTTCATTGGAGGCTATCTTATTTTATTTTAAAATTATTGTGTGGGATGTGTGAAATGCAATTTGTGTATATGTACCTGCATGGCTCACTTCACATAGATCCACACAATTGTCTTGCTTGTTTTCATTTAAAGTTATACTAAAAATGTATTCTATCCATGTACTCGTCTGCCTCCCCTCTCTGCCTTGCCCTACACTGGCTCTCCATTCCTTACAAAATCCTTTTCAAACTCCTGACCACCACTTACAAGGCTCTCTCCTAGTCTACTACCCCCTGTATCTCTAACCTCCTGTCCATCCACACTCCTGTCTGCTCCCTGTGCTCATCCAATGACGGTCACCTCTCCTCCACTCTTATCACCTCTTCCCACTCCAGAATCCAAGACTTCTCCCGTGCAGCCCCCCTTCACTGGAACTACCTCCCTCGCTCCATCCGTCTTTCTCCTAATCTGTGCTCCTTCAAACGAGCACTTAAAACTCACCTGTTCCTCAAAGCCTACCATCCTTCCACCTAACCCCCTCATCTCCCCTCACCTGTTCTCCCCTCTCTCCTCCCTGCCCCCCTTGTTCTCTCCCCACTTACTTCAACTTGCTCCCCTTGTGCCTGAGTTCTGTCTACCCTCCCTTAGGATGTAAGCTCACATGAGCAGGGCCCTCTTCCCTCCTGTCTCCTTACCTGTTCTTCTGCTCCGTCTTTACAGCATTAGCCTGCCTGGAGTCACTGAAGTTTTGGTATTTTTTTGTTTACTGTTTGTAATGTTTTACCTTGTTTAGTCTACTGTTTGTACTGTGTACGGCGCTGCGGAACTCTTGTGGCGCCTAACAAATAAAGGATAATAATAATAATAATAATAATAATAATGATAAGGGGAGGTGGTTACTGCACTGAGGACCCAATGGGGAGGTAAATTTGCTAACGATTATTTAATAAATATTCTCATTAATTAGATCTCATGAAAGGTAGTTTTCGGTTTATACCCAACTCACACAGTGTAATTCAGGGAATAATGATAATCATTTCAAGAAGGTTTGCTCGCAAAGTCTCATTTAAGGTAATATGTTAACAATAGGTATTGTCAATCTTACACATATAATAACACAGTGTAGAAATCACAATATATTACATCAAATACAATGAATTGGCAACTTCAACTGTTTTATCAATGTGACTATGTGCCTTCACTATGTGTCTATGAATGCGTGTATGTGTGTATGAATGTGTCTATGTGTGTATGTGTGTGTGCATGAATGTGTCTATGTGTGTATGAATGTGTGTATGTGTGTATGTGTGTGTGTATGAATGTGTGTGCGTCCTAGATTTCATTGTGTGCGTGTGTACAACTCCTATCAGACCACTTTCATTGCCTAGTACAATATGCACTAACCCCTTATACACAGCCATGTAACAAGTATATTACACACATGCAGTCCGTATTAAAGTATACAGTCAGTATTAGCAATTTTAACACTAGAACTCCAACGGTATGAAGTAATATCTATTAAACGGCATACAGCATTGCAGGGGTTAAATTGAAGACCAGACAAAGTGCAGTAGCAGCCATTCAGCGCAACCCTGTAACTATAGCAACAAGGACCAGTTCTTACTAAACTTTAACAATACAGGTGTTCTAGAATCCCAATAAACCATGTATTTCAACTCTACAAAACTACAACAGGCTTAAGCAGCGAGCGCCACCTTTAACTCCTACAATCAACAGTAATACAGTAGAGTACTCACAAGTCCACAGCACACAGTGTTCCAAACCACCCTTTGTACTAGGTAGGGGGTGGGGAGTGTCTACACACCTTTGCAAAACTCCTTTTTATACATAATCCAGGCACATTACCACATTATATCACAGTGACCTCAGTATGAAACACAAGCTCTCTTATATGCACAGTACAATGTGATAATATCAGTTCTACTTCAATATAATATACACATCACGTAGGAATCTTTCCCAAGTCACTATATCCACACAACCTATTTACAGTGCCTATTACTAACACAACACAGTTATCTATGAATGCTATCAACCATTGTACAACACAAACTCTATAAGCTATTTAATCATGTTTACATAATTAACCCATACTTGCCAACATAGGCAAGTTGTTTCCCGGGAGGTCCGGGGGACAGGTGGGTCTGTGGGGGCGGGGCTCGAGGAATCGTGTCATTAGCCCCGCCCCCAAAATGGGCATCACTATTTTGGACCAATAAAAACAGGAGGCGGGGCCACGATGAGGCGTGCACTGTGTCACTAAGCCCCGCCCCCTCCGTTTAATTTACACAGCCGGCCAGCATCAGGGAGAATTGCCTGCTCTCCAGGGAATCTGGGAGGACTCCCAGAAATTCGTGCGTCTCCCGGACATTCTGGGAGAGTAGGCAGCTATGAATTAACCATTATATATCATCATCATCATCATTTATTTATATAGCGCCACTAATTTCGCAGCGCTGTACAGAGAACCCATTCACATCAGTCCCTGTCCCATTGGAGCTTACGGCCTAAATTCCCTAATATAGACACACATTCACACACAGATAGACAGGGAGAGACTAGTGTCAATTTTGATAGCAGCCAATTAACCTACCTGTATGTTTTTGGAGTGTGGGAGGAAACCGGAGCACTCGGAGGAAACCCACGCAAACACAGGGAGAACATACAAACTTTACACAGATAAGGCCATGGTTGGGAATTGAACTCATGACCCCAGATTCCCTAACATACACAGACAGAGAGACTAAGGTCAATTTTGATAGCAGCCCATGAACCCACTAGTATATTTTTGGAGTGTGGGAGGAAACCCATAGGAAACCCACCCAAACACAGGGAGAACATACAAACTCCAGACAGATAAGGCCATGGTCGGAAATCAAACTCATGACCCCAGTGCTGTGAGGCAGAAGAGCTAACCACTGTTTCTGTCCAGCGTTTCTGCTCAAAGGAGAAACACTGAGCAGAAAAAGAGATTCAGATTTGTCTTAAGAGAAGTTAATTACAAAGTACTTTATGGCGTAGCCCCTGTACAGGATGTGAGCCAGGCCTATTCAGATGTACCCTACAGGTCTTTAGTCTAACACCAGTCTACCAGCTCTCAGCTTGGACAAAGACTAGTATCATCCCAAGTGAGGAACGAAAGTAATGTCCAGGGACTTGCGTGGATGTCTGCATGGAAAATGAGATATTATCTTTCTCAATGAATTTATTTTTAAAGGAAAACTGCAAAGGATATATTGTAAAGTGACACATATAAAAGATAACAATTCCTCATTAGCCTTATCTTGTGCATTGCAGAAGCCATGGAACAATTAATTGGTCCTACAGTTCCTCTCCTACCTCCTCTCAACAGTTTAATACTGCTTCATTAGACCTGCTCACACAGTGAGTGCTCGTTATCACAAATTGATTGTCAGGAAGCACAGAGGAAGATGAAATAATGAAGTTAGTAATTCAAAGCAGCTAGAGAGTTGTTCGCAGTCAGTAACTAAGTTTTGGTGCTTCTGTTGGCAAATATGTTACTAGTCCCCAACAGAAAATCAGGTCATCCCCTGTATTTTAAAATTTCTCCGTTCAAAGAAATCATCACATGCTTTCTTTGAGTGCCGTGTGCTGTAAAACAGTTACAGAAATGTATTATATATAGAAATACAGTGCATTCCAACTTTTACATTGCATACAAAGGATATCTATAGGCCTGAGGTTACTTAATGTGGCAGAACTTATGGAAAGTGACAGTCACAAAGTATATATAGAAAGATTCTCTAATTTTTTTCCTCTACAGAATTTTGTGAATGAGGTATATACATATATAGGCTGTAATATAGTACAGTACATGAATGTATTACAATTATACTTTTCTTGGTGTATCAGTAATCTGAATTATAACACATTTAGAACTGCAAAATAAAGTCTTCTAGCAGTAAATGTTGTAACTGTCCTGGGAAAACCGTAGAGGTGAGAGATATGAAATCCTACATATAACTGGACTGGTCATGTTTCTAGGTTCTAAAAAATGTTAATGATTTGGGACCTCTGAATTAATCTGTGAAGGATATACAAGCCCGTTGTTTCCTTAGCAGCAGTGATTACAAGTAATTTCAAACCCAAATATATATAGAGAGAAAGCTGTATTCAATGTATATTCCTCTATATTAATTTCATATAAACGGTACATAAACGTCCAAATTAATGCAAAAGAAAAAATAATGACTGCGCTCTTATTTGGTTTAAAAAAAAAACAGTATTATTTAAATTCCTTTTTACATTAGACTATTAATATTTTTTTCATTTACAGTAAAATAATATCAGAATCCAAAATAATTCAGTGTATCAGTTCTTAAAGCAAGTTTCCATCCAAAGTCCTGTATATATACAGATACAGTACATTTATACTCTGCAGTTTATTGCATACAAAAGATATATTTAGGTTTACGTTTACCAAGTATAGGAGAAATTTTAGACTGTGTCAATAGAGAGAGATATATTTTAATGTTTTCTCCCTACAGCTTATTTCAGATATTTTTTTGGTACTAATTAGCATTCATCTCATATAAACATATAATAATCACTAAATGTTTGAGGTTTGAGATTTATCAAACCACCTCAAAGAGAAAAGGGGAGTTGTTGCCCCATAACAGCAACCAATCAGATTCCAGCTATCATTTATCTAGTTCATGCTAGAAAATGATAGCTAGAATCTGATTGGTTGCTATGAGCAACACCAACCACTTTTCTTTTTTTTCTGTTTGATATATATCTACCCCTAAGACCATAAAAAAGCAAAGCATTTTCACCCTTGTTGTTTTCTATCAGACTATAAGTACTTTTCTGAAATGCATTTGCATAGTGTGACACTTGTGTATAATCCGAACAATTCATCAAATTCCAAAACGTTCGATTCCGGCCGTCATGAACCGAGCCATGGAATATTTCCTCCAATTAATGACATGAGAGGTTTGACCTGCCTTGTGATCGTACCTTGGGGTTCTGCAATAAAATGTCTGTCACAACATGGAGAGAGGCCATTTCTGTCTTTCTAATTGCTAGGACATTACTCAAGCAACAATATCCTGACCTACCCTAAAACTAAACATTATATATTAAACAATTTAAAGGTTTGTCTGCTGTATACCTGGATATGGCCCATTAAGTTTTACACAATACTATTTACCTTACAAACTGTTAGTAGGGAAGCCATGTTTGTGTCTACACTGAGGGGGCAGCCATATTTGTGTTTACATTTCACCCTCTGCTCCAATGAGCTCAGGGCTCACCCTCCCTCACCTCTGTTTCCTTTCTTGGCTCATGGATCACTGTGTTCCTCTCTGATAAAGGAAACAAAATGCTTGATCAGCACTAACTTGTGAGAATAGGGAGAGGAGAATAACGGGTGAACAATAGCAGGTAATTTTCAGGAAAGCTCAGAAAGTCGATGTCAGTGAAAAAGTTGCTTTTAAACTGTCTGGGAGCTGTTTTCTATAACTGACACCATCACATAAGGTAGGGCAAGCCTTGCAATATATAAACCACATTTGCTGGTAGCAGTAATTCAGAAAACTGTGTTATCCACTGACTCATTCATATAGTAAGAGATTTGTAGCTTTGCATTAGAACATAGAACACTTAAATATATACATTTTAGTTACAATTGTGTTTTCTCTATAGGTCTGCTGTTACATATGTTACTAGTGTCACATGGTATCAGTAAAAGTAACACAAGATAAACCATTGTTATTATGTACAGTGCTATTTGTAATATACTGTTTCAATGCTATTCTAGTGTGTATGATATGTAGAAGAATACAGAACTGTGTAAAAAAAATGAAATTTGTACTCTTCAAAACGGCATTTCCCTCAGAGAAAACAGATCTATAAATATCTCCGTCCTCTTACTTCATCCTGCAGTTTATATTGTTTACTGAACTGTGTTCTAATTAAAGTGAAACTGTCATCCTCACGCAAAGCACCTTGAGGTCTGCAAAACATCAACAGGGGGATTGTGCAACTAACCGGACATTAACATCATACGGAACAATTCTAATTACAGTTTCTATGCCAAAACTATTAAATCTTCTTTCGTTTACAACTATTAGAAAAACTATGACCATCATCATCATTTATTTATATAGCGCCACTAATTCTGCAGCGCTGTACAGAGAACTTATTCACATCAGTCCCTGCCCCATTGGGGCTTACAGTCTAAATTCCCTAACACACACACACAGACTAGGGTAAATTCTGACAGCAGCCAATTAGCCTACCAGTATGTTTTTGGAGTGTGGGAGGAAACTGGAGCACCTGGAGGAAACCCACACAAACACGGGGAAAACATACAATCTCCACACATAGTGCTGTGAGGAAGAAGTGCTAACCACTTAGCCACATTCCATAAACATTAAATGGAGAATGACCCTATATTTTCTATCTTCAGTGTAAATTTGTCTGATGTAAATATTAAGGGATAAATGTATAAAATATCCTTGTTATAGGATTTTGCATAGTTTCTGTGATAGTGTTAGTAAAGCTGCTTGCAGTACAGTTTCATTGTTTGGCATTCTCTTCCACATATTCCCATTAGCTTCTTCCGAAACTCACCTGTCACTCTACCAGAGATGGGATAATCCTCCCAAAATACAATATCTTTAAATCATGGCATATGTGTGACCTCATAGGGGGTGTGGTCAGGTCTGTACAGGACCGGTCATGTGACACAGAACAGCCAAAGATAGAACTCCCTGTGATATCGCCTGAACATTGGGATAACGTTAACATAGGCAATATGTCTAGTGTATACATTTCCCTGTGTATTGCACACATAAGCAAATAAAAGTTTTAGGTTAGTATCCCTTTAAGCAGAGGACGCCAGCAGGGGCTATATAAGATAAATACAATCATTGGAAAAAAAGTATTTCTGCAGCAAATGGCTACATAGTAAATGCATATTTTATTTTGGTATTAATGACAATATTAATTCAAGGTGACAGATTCACTTTAACAGAATACATTTGAGGATGTTTTTATGTTTAATACTGCATATTGTTGTGCCTATGATTATTTTTATGCTTTCAAAATGTTGTACCTAGTTTTACGTTAAGCCCCCCAGACACCATGGGAAGTAGAATTGTCATAGTCAGGAATTATTGATACATTTCTCTCTGTAAGACATACACCCAGATCATTAGCCACATATCTTTCACTGTTATTTGAGGTCACTTTTGTGTCTCACCCGTGTCTGCCATGATTATTTCACTGTCCATCGTTAGGAGACGTTCTCTGGTTTCCATTCTTGCTTTGTTGTCCCTGTTTTCCATCAGCATGGATTTATTTTTTTTGTGTTACTCTGGCATGAGAAATTATATGTTGCCACCGAATATTCATATTATTTAACCCCTTCACCCCTGATTGTATGTGACGGAAGTACGCCCTATATACAGTCACTACCCAGTACAGAGATAAACATATATTACTAATTAGCATTAATATGTTTTATCCCCATGATTAAATCCCCTGCACATGGGCAGTGAACCAAATGTATGAAAATGGGAGTAAAAAATATGGACAAATAATAACTGTACATGGTCCAATTTCCCATTTCCACCCATTTCAAATATCCAAACATTCATGTGCACGAACAGACAGCTTTAATATAAGGAGTTACGATCCCTATGTTTCACTGAGTTAATGTTCTGTTCGCTATATCACACAATATACAGGTACATTACCATTATGAAGGGGATTATATAGTTCAGCAGTCTTAGAAGTAATTAAAGTGGAAGTATAAGCTCTGGGATCTTCTTGCTAGCTGAAACTTTTGCAAATCCGTAAGTAATAAAAAAGTACAAACATTTGTAACAATTTGAAATCACACAGCGCATTACCTTCTTCCATCCCACAGGTGGCGCTGTAAAGAATAGCTGGCTGTAGTTAACAATTTTTGCACCAATTTGTATCAAGTTTTTGAACAGTGCATCTGTTTCCTTTGGGAGGGCTGGGATTTGCCTAATTTTAATTAGCAAGAAGACATGTAATGAACAAAAGTGAAGCGTCTACTTTAAAGAAAGTTTAAAGCTATGGATTGCTCCAATTTTAAGAACTTGTTTGGCTCCTGGTGCAGGTATTATTAGGACATTATTAATACAATACAAATAGAGATTGAAATGAAGTACCCAAGCCACCCTCAAAGCACAAACAGTACAACAGACATCTAAACTTAAGACAATTGAGCTAATCTTATAACATGGTGATATACAGTATATACATTTTGATGTAATCTATAGCAAGTAGTTAAAATCTAAGTATCATTTTTCTGCTGCTGTTTATAAAGTATCTGGTTACATTGAGTTATAGAACATTTGTGCACAAAGCACCCTGTTAATATGTATAAACTTTTACATTGGTAAATGATACATTAAATTCTTTAAAATGGATGTCCACATTCACCACCAAGCTAATACATTTTTTTTCAAGTATGAGTCTAATAAAAAAACAATACTTAATATAAACATTTTAGATTATCTTGCCGCATCATCAAGCTCTGCTTATACTGCAGAATTCTGCCTATTAGCTCAGGCACAGCCAATCACGTTACAGGTAGGACATGTTGATATGCACAGTACAAGTGCTTGCTGACAATTTAACCATGTAACTGGTTGTCAAAGGACAGTTGAACAGATTCTATAAACTGAGCTGGAGCTGGATGATGCAGCAGGTTCTATAAACTAAGCTGGAGCTAGATGATGCAGCAAGTTCTATAAACTGAGCTGGAGCTGGATGATGCAGCAAGTTCTATAAACTGAGCTGGAGCTGGATGATGCAGGAGGGTCTATAAACTGAGCTGGATGATGCAGCAGATTCTATAAACTGAGCTGGAGCTGGATGATGCAGCTGGTTATATAAACTGAGCTGGAGCTGGATGATGCAGCTGGTTCTATAAACTGAGCTGGAGCTGGATGATGCAGCAGGTTCTATAAACATTCAGTATTATTCAAAAAGACAGCATAAGAAAAGGTTTTAAAGAGGGGTGGAAAAGCTTTAGGGAAGTTCTATGGGGGTAAATGTCTGGTTGATACAACAGCAAACATATAATAAACATTCTAGATCATGTTTAGGTGGACAGGTGACTAAAATAAATGAGATGTCTAGATAGTCAGCTGGATCATTCTGTCACTCTAGTGTAGAAAATGCAATAGAAATATAAGCAATGAATGTCTCAGACCTTGCAGCTCTTTCAATCGAACACTGACCAAATTAATTTGGTCTAAAAAAAACTACACAAATTAACAAAATGTGTTGTTATTAATAATTATTTAATAGTAATAGTATTTAGTGATCAAAATCCGCATGAAGGTCTGAAAATGTGTTAAAATCTGGTTAGTAATTATTGAAAACATCTAGAATAATTTTATATTGAACTAATTGTTTTATAGGTAACTAATTACTGAGTCTACTAATTTAGTGCTGTATTTTAAACATCAAAAGGCAGTAGGCTTATATCCAACAACGTGGTGGCACGGTGCATCGATTTATGTGGAATTTCACATATTTTAATCGGCTCTTGTCCCATCTACGCAGATGCTTTGAACAATCATTGCAGTTGTTCTTACTGTATTCAAACACATAGGGGTAGCAAAAGTTCAAAAGTCACATCAAGTGCTGCCTATCAACTGTTCTCCCAATGTATTGTCCTTTTTCTTTCATTTATTGGTAATATTAACAGGCATCCCATTCAAACTAGAAGCCAAGTACTGATTACATCCACTTCTGTGCCATAGTGGGTGGTCTCTGGATAGTGCTGAAGCAAAGCACCTCTACATTTTAATTTGACTGATCACCCACTAAAATTCAGAATTCACTGTGGGTTACTAATTAATAGCCATGGCAAGCCTCAGTATTTGCAAAAAACAGCAAGAATTCTTCCCAAGTTCATTGGAATGTACATCAATCCCATCACTCCAAATTCAGTTTATCTCTAGTCAATTTCGTACTTGCATTCAGTTGGGGAAGCCACCACACTACCCTTTGTCCTGAGCTACCATCCAAAATAATAATCTGACAGTGCCTTTAAGTAAGTATCTGGGCATTGGTTTTGTAGCGTCGCACTAAATTGGGAATACCAACAAATATGTGCATGCTTTACTCCTTGGGGTATATTTACTAAACTGCAGGTTTGAAAAAGTGGAGATGTTGCCTATAGCAACCAATCAGATTCTAGCTGTCATTTTGTAGAGTGCAGCAAGTAAATGAAAGCTAGAATCTGATTGATTGCTATAGGCAATATCTCCACTTTTCCAAACCCGCAGTTTAGTAAATCTAACCCCTTGTCTCTCAATTTAACTCCCATACCACTAAATGAAACCTACTTTTAGCATCAGCTCAAATTCCGGCACATTTTTCAAATATCCTGATTTAATTTAGAAGCACTACAATCCCACCGGGTCCACCAATTATCCTAAACAAATATTTACTCATTCTCCGATCAAAGACATCATGTCACCCTAATCCATGCGTGTTCCATAAACACAGGTGCGCTGGTGGAAATCGGTGCATGACGTAAGATTGTCTCAGAGGTGAAGGGGTTAATCAGCATCCATATATCCGCTTTGTGTTTACATTTTTTTAAGTTATTTTTCTAAAGTTCAAATATGCTTGAAGCGTAAACGTGGTACAAAACTTCAGTGACAAAGTTAATAAAGTTCATCAATTTTCTGAAAACAGTTCTGGTGTTTTGAAGCTAAGTTAGCTACCAGGATTGAGTCATTTGTGTAACAAATAAAAGTCCAATTTGTTTCATGCTGATTAAACCTGGTCTAAGGTGCAATCTCAATTTAAAAAAAAAAAAATTGTTTTGTATCATTTACTATCTAAAATTAATTAATTAAATATTTACTGTTACTAAATAAGTTTGCTTAATTAGTAAACATTATTTTTTAGTCACAGATTTTTGGGGGAAAAAGGTTCCGCTATATAAATATTTTTTAAAATATTTTCTTTTATATATTTTTTTAAAATTTCATACACTTCAAAGATAATGACATATGATTTTTTTTATATATATTTTTTAAAAATATACATAACAGCAGATTAATCTTTTTTTTTTTATTAAATATCATGGCATGAAATAATCTAATTTATTACCCAGCAATCTGTAAAGGGCCAAAACTGCTAACATCGCTGCATTAGCAAATTGGTTAGTGGCTTGAAAATTCATTGGGGTGTGAACATACTGCAGCGGAGCGCTTTAGATTACAAAAAAATAAATGAAAATCTAAAAATAGATCATATCACAAATAAAAAACAAATATTATAAGTACATGTCGAGGGTGCTGTGTGACGTGACGGGTAATGTAAAAAAAAGACAAAAAAAAACAACAAACGCCAGTATACCATTAAAATGACATAAAGTAGCTCGGCTTAATGGCATATCACTAAACCATAATTAAAATGGCTTGTCAGTCGCATTAGACGCTTTCTATTTCGGTAGGCTAACATAAATTGCAAAAATGACAAAATGTTACGAAGGATAAAACATTCACTGTAAAGAAATAATAATTTAAAAAAGCGGGGGTTTAAGTGTTCATGAATGGTTTCCCAACAGAGGCTTTGGTCACTATAGTTCTATCCACATTTACAGACTAGTTTTGTCAGCATGAGTTTGACAAGAATTAGACGCCCCTGTTTTTGCCCCATGCCTTCTCTCCTTCACAGTCATTCAATGACAAGCGTAAAAAGAACCTCATCTTTTCACGAAAGTTCCCATTCTACAAGAGCAAGGAGCACAGTGATCAAGAATCAAGCGATGCCGAACGTAAGTAGAGACTCGGAGGTGATGTCACGTGTGGCACTGAATTAACGGGTGACAGGCACGACACGTTCCCTCCCTCTCACCCTTTCACACATCTAGGGATACGGTACTGGTAGGCAGGCGAGGCATTGCTACTGTGACCGGTGCAGGAATACACCCTGGATCCACTGGCTGTGCTCCATTCAAAATATTCTTTGTAAAAAATAAAGCAAGATTAAATTGTCCCCTTCACCTATAGGGGTGGCAGACATTTGTTGGTCTGAACCAATATTCATAGGAATTAGTCGCTGAGATATGGCTGCCTTCATGTGTAAATGAGACTGGTATGTTTTAATATAGGAAAGAGTGACCTTGTAAAAACAAGCAACAGGTTGTTATGTATAAATAAAATGACATTGTTGAAGCTATCTGGAGTCTTGGCTGCACATGTCAAACCTTGGCAAGTGTAAGACTGTTTTTAAACGTAGGTTGACTGTAAGTAGAGTATAATGGCATAATAGTTCAGTTATTGTTGTTGGCATATGTAACATTTGGCTTTTAGTTTTAACTTTTCTGGCTCTGTCCAGAATTTCAGTGGACACTAACAAAACATTAACTCATTCCACCAGTGTAACTAGAAAGCCTAGAAGCATTATGTGAATATTTTTTTATTAAAAGATGCTGTAATCCATCAGTTAAGGAGCTTTGTCAAAGATGGGTAGTTTGTCTTGATTTTATTATTTTGCTATATTCATTTGTATTTGATATGGGTCAGAGCACCTATTGTATTAATTTTTAAGAACGGAATATACATGGAGAGATGTGGGCAGAGCTGGAAATATCTGTAACCAAGGATTTATAGAAAAGCAGAGTGGAGACTTCTTCTGAGCACCTGTGCTGGACCGCACACGCTCAGAAGAGACCCCATGGCTTATAAGGCTAGAGCGGCATCACCGGGATCCTACCCAAAGCCTGAGTATACTGAACATGGAATAAGATCATTTGCCTCAAATGCCCTACATCTAAATGTCAATTCTGAGAATGTAATACACATACCTTACAATTAGAGATGACCAAAATTTCACACAAATCACGTTCTGTGGCAGAATAGATTATTTCGCAGTAGAGCATAAAATATTTTTGGTATAAAATCATGTAGACAACGGTTGATTTGCCGTTCCGCTGTAAGGCACTGTATTTATAAATTCCACATTCCGCATCATTTATGGTCTAGAGCTGGAAATACGACACCGTCAATTCCTTCTACTCTGTGGTGTCATTTGGGGTATAATATGGGGGAAGTCCAAAACAAAAATGATAAGGGGAATTCTGCAGGGAACACTTAAAGCCAAATTTCACTGTCAAAACGTGCAAAATTCAGAACCAGCTAAAAAGTCCTACGTGATATTTTTGAAAACGTTGCATATCTCTACTTACAATTACTGCAAGAGGTAACACACATACACAAGAGGAATGAGGCAAGAAAGCCATAAGTGAAGATATTTATTGATACTAAATATAAATGATAAATTCTATTTTACCAGACAATATTTTACAGGTTTGAATCTCATTATTTACGGGTACGGGTGATAAAGGTAGATTAGCCGAAAATCATAGTAATTGGTTTACAGTTTATTTTCACAGTGAATGGAGACCAAAGAGGTGACTCAGTAACAAAACCCAGTTTGGATCAAGTTTAGCCAACCTGCAAATTACTGGATAGCTGAACTGGATTTCGTAAAGCAGCATTAAAAAACGAATAATGTTGTGCCAGCCAAGTCGAAAACCTAAAAAAAGGAAAAATGGAAATGTTGCCCATAGCAAGCCAATCAGATTCTAGCCATCATTTACAAGAATATACTTGATAAATGATAGCAAGAATCTGATTGGTTGCTGTGGACAACACCCTTTTAGAATCTTTAGTAAATCTACCTCTTATGTCCTAAGTGCTTGAATCTTCAAGGTCATTGTTTTTACTCAAGGTCACTCTGCTTCAGCTGAGAAAATATATGGATGATATTACATTTCTGCAGGCTAATTTGATGCATTGACAATAAAACGCGTGGAGCCAGATTTGTATTCTGCATGGTCCGTCATGGTAGTATTCATTTCAACTCCACTGACTTATTCCTTCCTCTTCTGCGCCCCCCTCTTCCTCTCTCATTGCTCACTCTCTGGGTACTGCTGTGCAGGACATCCCCGGATTAGGTGACGACGGTTACGGAACAAAGACTCTGAGTAAGTTCCCAGGAATGGTCACTAAAACATTTTTTTTGTTTCTATTCTTTCTCTCCCCTCCTTTTTTTAAATATTTATTTGAAATTTTTGTTCATTTTCTTTTTTTTTTATTATTATTTTTGTTCCTCAAAGACCTTCCTCTCCCAGCATGCACAGACGGGAATTTTTTTTGTTCGTTGCCCACTAGTGAATGCTGAAACTATATGCGCTTTCAATTTTATCGTTCTGCATGATGATCAGATAGAATTCCATAACTGTCTATGGAACGGTTTAACGTGCTTGTTTTATAACGCTGCTTTTCATTTACTGTAATAATGGTTTGTGAGAGTGATGGCTTATTAATGTGCTAAAAAAAAGAACATTTCTGGGTTAGTTTTATACTTTATGAAAACTGGAATTGTATATGATTACTGTGCCCACATGTTACTCTGAATGTATCCCAACCCAGGGTGTGCCTATAATAAAGTGAGCTGAGGCAGCTGTATCAGGCAGTACGGTTTAGGAAAAACAAAAGGGAATTAATTAAAAGAAAAGCTATTGTCTTGATGCATAAGTCTAAATTATTGATATTTATATTTTGGTAGCTCTAATGATGCTGGAATATTGCAATATGCATCTATAAAGTACACACAACTCATAGATACCTGTTTTCGGTGGTTTGTATAAATGATGAGATCGGTGTTAATTTAGGCAACAGAATGGTTAGACACAACTTTGACCCCACCTGCTACAGCTCCTCAGTACATATTTCTGCATAGTGCTAGGTGCACAGACTTCTTAATGACTGCTCATTCAGGTAAATAGCTTCATTATCTTACAGGTACTGAATATATAGAATACAATTATTCAGCTTCATGGCTCCTCTTTTTGCAAAACATCAGCTTTACTTTTTCCGCTACTAACGTTTAGGTTCATTTTCTAAGCTCTGTCTTCATACTATGGGGTAGATTTATAAAAGGAATCTGAAAAGGAAAAATGGAGGTGTGCCCATAACAACCAATCAGATTCTAGCTATCATTGTTTAGAATAAACTAGATAACTGATAGCTAGACTCTGATTGGTTGGTATGGGCAACACCTTCACTTTTCTTTTAAAGGTTTCATAAATCTACTCCCCTATATTTATTTTGATTCGCTTAAAAGTCACTGGTGAAAGCAGCTATTAATTTATTTATTAGGGACCAGTATCGTCAATAAGGCACTTGATTGAGGCAGCAATTTTGTGAGGTAAACCACTTTTTGTGAGAATGCAGCATTTCAAGTTACTAGGAACCATCTTATTTCAGGGATAAAACAATTTGGAGTAGAGTTGTTTGAAATTGTTTGAAAGTGATTCTTGAATCGGTTCTAAAGTTAGAAAGTTTACAATAAATTCTCAAACTTTTGATAAACTAAAAAATTTGACCTAAATTCAGACAAGATGTTCGACCATGTTCGAGTTTTTATGGTCACATTGTATAGAATGTTTAACGTTTTTACATATCAACAGTGATTTCGGACTCGAACACAGTTGTTTGCTGTTCGATAAGTTAAGAGGGGTTAAATACGCAAACATCTTGACTGCGAACTTAAGTTTCAAGTTCGAACTTTGAATTCACGTTAACAGCTCAGCGGTTATAAATGTACATCATGGTGGTTGATTCAATAACGAACTTTAATATTTTTAAATTGGTGCTACCAAAAGTTTGAGTTCCTCCAACTGGGCCAGTTCAATCGAATTTTGAACTGTCTGAAATAGTTAGAGCCATCTCAAGTTTGGTCCTACAGGAGAAAAGAGGATTGTAAAAATAATTTGGCTTGGGAGACATGGGTGCAGAGCCTGGGGTTGAAAGGGGGGGGGGGAACCACAAGAGGCTTCCTATTGGTCCACAGGGTTACATACCCCCTATGACAAACATATTAGGCTGATTAACACTATTATGCAATCATTTTGAAGTTTACTAGCCTGTTGTCTCTAAACAGTGCAGGCAGACATTTTAGGGCCTGAAACAATGCCTCTCCACTGTGCAGAGAAATAATGAGCACTTCATATTTCCCAGCATTCCCAACAGGCAAAACCCTGGCCGTCAAGATGGTGGTGCAATCCTCTAGAATTGGGACTGTCTTGCCTAAATCAGGACAGTTGGGAGCTACTAATGAATTAATCAGCTGCTTGCTCATTGATATTGGTTCAGCTTCCAAAATGGCTGCCTCAATGAAGTCACTGGTCACTAGGGAATTGATAGACAAAATGGCTGCCTCAGTGATATCACTGGTCACTAGGGAATTAATAGACAAAATGGCTGCCTCAGTGATGTCACTGGTCACTAGGGAATTGATAGACAAAATGGCTGCCTCTACAGGTAAACTTTAAGAGCTAGGGTTGACCAAATAAATATCGTTTAGGGGAATATTCCTTAAACGAGCTTAGAAAATGAATGTCCACAAGTTATTAGCACTCAAGTAAAGGGGCTTGGTAACAAAAAAGGATAAGTAGATATAATTAGCCCCTGTAAGATAAATATACAAATGTATTGTCTCGATAAATGTTGCTGCTTTTGGTGTTCTGGTTAAACTGTTAATATACCGTATTTTGAATGTAAATGCAATATACAGGTAAGTGTGACAGTCCAATGCAACAGTCTCATGTACTGTCTCTTGTGTAACTGTTTGGTTGTAATGTTTTTCATTCAGAATTGCTTTTCTGAGCAATGTACTTAAAAAATTCTCATAAAATTGTATATTGTGGTGTGCTTACTCTCCATGGAAAAGTTAATTTCAGAGTGTTTCATTGTGTATATTTTTTTTGTAAACATTTTATGATTTTCAGAACTTCAATATTTAGCAAATTGACCTAGAATGCTTTTGTTAGTGGCTCAAATATAAAAGTTGTCAAAAAAAATATCTTAAAGTTATAAAGAGACATTTTGCTCAATTATTTTCTATAGAACTAGTTGTTATTTGGAGAACCACAAGTGTCAGCATGCCCTGACAACCAGGACCCGCTGAGCCATGTAGTGCCACAAAATAAAATTTAAATAAACCACACTCCTTGTTCATAACACACCATTTTATTAAAAATAATAAAACCCTGATATACTTGCCAACATATGTGTTCTTCATCTGTAAGGGATCCAGTCCTGTAAGCTTTTAATCCAATAGGCTTGTGTCCATAAAAACTAAATACATTCCAGGTCCTCTAGCAGTCCAAAAAAAAAATCACATCCAAGGTCCTAGAGTTGTCCATAAAAATAACCCCCCCCCCCCAAAAAAAAATATTCCATTAGAGAAGAAAAAAATTCTTCTTGTCTTGAAGTTTGAAGAACCCCAAACAATCCACTGGAACGGTTTGGCAAAACAATAAACCAGCACAGACGGCGATAACTTAGTTCTTCTATGCAAGAACACACGTTGCATAATGAAATATGAAAGACACAAGGTCTATTTATAACCTAGGGGACGTGCTCACTGACAGCGTGGGAAAGCCCCTAGTTTATAAATAGAAATAGAAGTTTCATTTTTTGTTAGTGCTAAAAAAAAATATTGGTTGCAACTAGACTTACCATGGCTTTAGATAAGTATTTCAGTTCTTGATTGGAGTTTCAGACAAATTCTTTCTTGCGGTGCTTTTGTACTATCTATCAAGGAAGGGTTTATCGCAATACCTCCTTGATTGTGGCCTCAGTGGAAATCCTTTAGGGTCTCCTTACTCAATACCGACAGTAAAAAAGGAGCTTAAATTCTGCCTTTTCATCGTCAACGACTGTGCTATGCCGGAACAGAGGACCGCTCACTCTGATTATAGAGTGATCATCACCCAAATGATATTCCCTCCGTATTATATATGGTAATTATTTGATCATATCAGTGGAGCATCAGTGTTTACAAAGCACTATATAATAAGTAAAAAAATTGCATGAAGCATATAACATAATTCGGAAGAGAGGGTGATGAATGGAAAAGAGCTTTGAGTACACGACATGTGCAGTATGAGTGCTTCTAGATGCCCCATCGGTTTTTCAGAATATTGTTAATGAAATCTCTCAAGACCTTCTACACCATTCCGTCATTATCTACTTAGACAACTTTTTAATATTTTCTTCTGATTTGTCCTCTCAGAGACTACAAGTACTATAACATCTATGCTAATTAGATACATTTATTTTTGGGCCATCTCAGTTGTCCCTCTTTTTTTGGACACACTTTGTCAATCTTTGGTCCAGACAAGGTTTCCGATCTCTCTACATTTGGCCTTAGCCTGCAGACTTCCAAACCATAGATTTCTGGCTTTTGCCAATAATTATGGCCAATTCGTCAGAAACCAGTCTTCAGTGATTGCTACCATAACTGCTCCCACAAAAGGGAGTAAACCCTACAAAGGTTCTCCAGAAGAAATATCTGTGGTTTAATTTTAGAAGAAGCTTTCCCTTCTTTTCCATTATTCTAATATCCTATTGGTGGATAACATGTAAAATGTGTACAAGTTTTTGATTCCGAACAATGTACAGTACGCATTTTTCATGCTGGCTTAGGCTATTTTCGGGTTATTTAGGCCAGGTAGGAATGTAATGTCTCTAGACATTATAACTGCTACTCTTTTAACCTCCTATGGTTAACCTTACAACTTAATTGATGTCCCACCAAGAGAAAAAAGGGAACACATGAGGCAAAGTACCACAATAAAAGTGTGTGTTATTAGCAGAACGGAAGTACAGGCAGCTGAATATTAGTTCTTAGCAGAAAGGGAATCAGATTTCCACCCAGCAAGTCGCCGATGAGAAATAGCAGCATCCAGTGCGTTATCATTCCACGGTAAGAGGCCTGGTCTGCTGTTTGCTGCCTATTCTATACAATGGTCCTATCCTGGACATAGCATAATCATATACTGATGAACTGGCTAGAAAACAAGCGTTACATTTAACTATTTGATTAACAAGCCAACAAGCATATCTGCTTAGGCTTTAATGGTCAATTTATTAAAACAAATAATTTCAAAATCGTTTAAAATGCTAATATATAGGTGGCAGTTCTATCAAGGGGTAACTTTGGACAGGACCCCCCCTTTATCCTGGCTGTGGGGGCACTATGTTCAATGCCACCTTTGTTTGGGAGATAATCACACCTTAGTGCCTCCGCATCACTCATCATTGAGATATGCAATTCAACAGAATGGCCCCATTGTGACTTGTTCACAAATGGGGCCATTCTGAAATATGTTTCTAGAGCCATGGTAAGTCTAGATACAACCAATATTTTTTTTTAGCAATAACAATAATTTAAACTTCTATTTCTATTTATAAACTAGGGGCTTTCCCACGTTGTCAGTGAGCATGCCCCCTAGGTTATAAATAGACCTTGTGTCTTTCATATTTCATTATGCGACGTGTGTTCCGGCATACAAAAACTAAATTCTCGTTGTCTGTGCTGGTTTATTGTTTTGCCAAACCGTTCCAGTGGATTGTTTGGGGTTCTTCAAACTTCAAGACAAGAAGAATTTTTTTTATTCTCTAATGGAATATTTTTTTTGTTGGGGGGTGGGGGATTATTTTTATGGACAACTCTAGGACCTTGGATGTGATTTTTTTTTTTTTTGGACCGCTACAGGACCTGGAATGTATTTACTTTTCTTTTGGACACAAGTCTATTGGATTGAAAGCTTTCAAGACTTAAGGATCCCTTCCAGATGAAGAACACATGTTGGTAAGTATATCAGGGTTTTATTTATTTGTAATAAAATTATGTGTTATAAACAAGGAGTGTGGTTTATTTAAATTTATTACAATATACAACAGGGTCCCTTTTTATGCTCGTTCACCCAGCAGAAACATTTAATACAATGTGCTACGCTGGCAGCACTTGTACACTGATACCCCATTTGCCTCAGTCACCGACTGGTGACTGCAGGAGCAAATGCAGTGACTGGCGCAGAGGGAACACTATTGGCAGGAGAGGAATAACTCTTACCTTCGCTCTCCTGCCTTTTCTCCTCCGATACTGTCAGTCAATGCACTGATGATGTCCAAATAGAGTTAACAGCTTGAGAGCTCACTATATTACATAGCCTGTATCAAAGGACATTAAAGGACTCAAGTTTTCTTCCTTATCAAAAAATATACACTATCTTAAAAAACAATTAAAAAAACAATGCAGAACCCTGTGACAGCTTCTCTTTCACCAAATCCCACAGTAAATTGTTGACCCTTTTGCTTGATAAGCATTGTAGCAGCAGACCTGTTGCTCTTTACTTCAGTTCTACTCTAAAGAAGAGGAAGGCAGCCTGTGTGGGACCAGCTTCTATCATCTGGTGATGCCCTCACCACTATTATTATTAATATTCTTTATTTATTTAGTGGCAACATATTTTGCAATAACGAAGAACAAATTTAACATACCATGATTACCAACACGAAAACAAACAATGAAACAGAAGGTGCAATAACTCTAGAGTGTTATGAGGTATATAAGAAGACAAATAGTGATTAAAATGTGATATTTTTTGTAGCACACACACAAGGACAAACAAGGTGACGGAGCCTTATTATTTGGAGGCGCAAATACAGGTAGCACACAGGTATCAGGATTCAGGATTGTGCTATATAGCACATGGCCTGAGTCATTAAGGAAAACAAAGCAAATAAAGGAGTATGTTTTCTCCTGGGCAAACCATGTTACAGTGCAAGGGGAGGAAATTAGTTTATTATTTTGCATATAAGTTAAATACTGGCTGTTTTTTCATGTAGCACACAAATACAAATACTTGATAGCTTTCTTTTTACATTGAAATTTAGAGTTCATCTAGGACATGCCCTACCCCACCTATAAATCTGTCCCCACATTTTAAATTTATCTCCCCCTCAAATGCAACATGGTTTTGTCCAGTTGCAAAGGTACTCCTTTTTTTATGCTCTTCACTCCTTAATGAATTAGGGCGGCCCATAGTGTCTAGATTCCCATAGATGGCACAGATAATACAACACACAGGTAACAGTTTTAGGATTCAAGGTTTGCAGATACACAGGATTGCCTGATCAAGACTGTAGCAGAGTGACACCCTTATTGGTTCAATGATCTGGCCCAGACTATTGGGAGAGCCAGCATTATAAGAACCAGACACAGGTGCAGTACATTAACTGCTTCATTGCCGGAACAGCAGGAAATCAACATACAGCAACACCTCTGGTGAGAGTAGGGTACTGCAACACAGTTCTCAATCCTCTGAAACCAGGACTCCAAGTCCTGGTAGAAGGTGAGAAGGACCTGCTTTCTAGACACTGTATTAGTATATATAGTAAATGACTGGACATAAAAAGGTGTTATATTTGCCAAATAGATTCTTTAGGGCCGATTTAGATTTGGATCCACGTGCATTTGTGCTGTGTCTCGTATACAACTTGTCACACTGTACATGCACAAGACTTGTTCCGGTATTTTGACCAGCGTGTATCTAACCCTTGTGGCCCCTGGCTCTTAGAGAGACAGCTTAGGGGCGTTTATGTGAAAGTGCAGTCTAGTCATGGTGTGCAGACACAAGTTAGGCATGACCCTTTGAGATGCACCTTACTTTGTTGTTTTTTATGCACTTTACTAAGGGTTAAAAACTGCTCCAACACAAGATGGGTGCAGTGTTCAAGTTGATCATCATCATCAGCTATTTATATAGCGCCACTAATTCTGCAGCACTCTCATCAGTCCGTGGCCCATTGGAGCTTACAGTCTAAATTCCCTAACATATACACACACAGACTGAGAGAGACTATGGTCAATTTAATAACAACCAAATAACCTACCAGTATGTTTTTGGAGTGTGGGAGGAAACCAGAGCACCCGGAGGAAACCCACACAAACACAGGGAGAACAAACTCCACACAGATCAGGCCATGGTCAGGAATTCAACTCATGACCACAGTACTGAGAGGCAGAAGTGCTAACCACTAAGCCACCATGCTGCCCATAAGTTGATAACGATTGCTGCATATTTGGACTCAACGCATCTATATGCTAGATTTAATTTTGCACATATTTTAAGATGTGCTTGGATTCAAAATACAGACATAGAATTATTAAACTTGTAGACACATATCTGCACATGCGCAAAGGGCATCTTTTACATTCTTCTCAAAATCACCCCCTTATGTCTATTATGCAGATTTAACGCCTGAAAAACATGCACTTAAGTGGAATTATGCTGCATGAGCCACCCACCAAGTTATTTTCTAGGCAAACAGAGAAGTAAATTGTGTTGAGGAGAATATAAATGAGGAGGATATAACACACGCTGGAGGGTATATTATGACTGTTGCAGTTAATCAGTAAATAAGTTGTGGAGAGCTGAAATAGGTGATGGGGAATGTTTACATTGTAAACCAAGGGATACACCAATTTGTTTAGAAAGGGTATGTTTAAAACCTTGAAGGTTATGGTTGATCTATTGTATGAGTTAGTGTTCAGGTGCAGCATGGGAGATGTCTTGCAGACAGGAGTTGGAGGTGGAGAAAAGGGAGGATGACAGGCATAAGCCTCTAGATAGTGACGTATTCCTATCATTCTCCATTATCAGACTAAAGAGTCCTGCTAGGGAGTTAAACAGGGATACGTGAAGAGATGTAAGAGAGAGCAACATTGTAGACAATGATTTAACATTTAAATTGTACTCAGGGAGAAACAGGTAGTCAGGGCAGTCCCTAACAGAGAGTGGCATCTTATATATGTAACATTCCCTTTCCTCTGCTAGGGTGTGTGTACCAATCTTTGTGTGCCCTGTCTATAAATTAACTCTTTACCTTACACTCAGTGTTGCATAGTGCCTCCACCTTGGACTAAACACTGTAGGCTCTTCGTGGGGTAGTGACCTGGAGATAGCAACACCAGAGAGAGACCAAGGAACCATCGGAACTCTTACATAGGACCACAGGCACACACAAAGGAGATATCACTACACCAGGGTGGTCTTTAGAAGCCACACAGGCACGTTTATTAGTGAGGCGTGGACGCCTAAAGTTTTTTCAGATTTTTTATATCAATAATATTGTGCTCAAACTTTACTCAAACAATGTTTAACGGTAACTTGAGAACAATACTAACTAATATCCAATACACAATTTTCACAGGCCTCAATAGTTTTATACCACTAAGCGGTATTTCTATCCCGTCTTGTACTATCTCGCTAAACTGGATGACTATCACTAGTAACATACAATAAACTTTATTTATACAATCATGTAGTCTACGTTGATAGGCAGTTCAAATACAGATCACCTTGTCCATCTTTCCTCCAATTGAACACAAATACTGATGCAATTTACAACCCGCTGCTCCCTCTTTTCTTCTTAGGCGTAAGCATACAGTCACTTTAATAAAAGCTGGCTCCTCAGCACACAGTTATAGGCTTTTCCACAGAGAACAGATAATACCAAAGTGCTTGGTGCAGTTTTTCTCAGTTTTAAATTCAGTCTCATCCCCCAACTATCTGTCCCCAAACTTCACCCTTGTTATTATATCACAGTTCCGCAAAAGGGTATTATACAATATTCTTCAGGCCTCCCCACCTATTCCCTAACTGACTAGTAACACAATACTCAGTCCAAGCAAATCAATAATAAGGTAAACATGAGTTATTTATCCCCACTGGTCTCCAGTATCTGCATCCAAGACGGCTCCTCTGTGTTCAGGTGTCCGGTAAGCGCTCTAACTGGGAACCCTTTTCCACTCTCCCCTTGCGACTCTCCCTCTCTGGGGTCTCACTTTCACTCAGACCTCCGTTCAGCCCTCCAGTTGTCCTGCTGCAGAGGACTCCCTCAGGATGTCTGTCTCACTGAGTCCCCCTTTAGAATTCTAACTAACATTTGTAACTGCTCCTTCACAACCTCTTGCTCCCCACTGCATGCTGGGAGATGTAGTTCTCTGCCTGCATATAAAACAGTAGGTAAAATCAACCTGGTAGTCACATTAAAAATAGATTTAAGCATCTATAGCTTGCAGGGACAAACGCAGGATTTGTAGAGGGGGGTTTTCACACCACACCATCATTAGATAGTGCTTGGCTGCTCTCCAACTTTTCCTATCTCTATAATATACATGGGCAATGCTGCGTGCACTACTGTTAGGTGCCCGAAGCTCTCCCTTTTCAAGCAGAGCCGTGTGAAGTGGGTGCAGGGTCCAGACACCTCAATTATTCTGTGCTCCAGGCTTGGAGTGGGGTTTCAGGCACTAGGAAACCTCCCTCGGTTTGCCTATGACTTGGTTAATGGAAAGCCTATTTGTAGGTAGTTATAACTGCAGATTAATTACTTTTTCATGAAAGTTCTAAGAAAAATGCCTGCTCCTTCAGTCTTACATTTCCGCCATGTACCTAATAAATACCAGGTAATTTCTGCAATCTCCATCAAAAAGAATAGTGACAGGTCATTTTTTCCCAATATAATTAATCCTAACTACAGTCATTTTCACTTCTACTAGTAGAGAAATATTGGCTTTTTAAATTGCTTCTCCTGTGATCTCCGTGGAACTGGTTAGCTTTCATCAAGCTAGAAAATAGGTCAAGATGCTGCTTTTTTCAATTAACTGTAAAATATTTCAGTAAAAGGTGGAGCGTTTCTCCAGAGAGCGAAAATAGGTTTGCGCAATTTGAATTCATTTTCCACAATGACACATAGGAGACCGGGACAGGCAGCCATTTCTCAGAGACGTGTTTTTTCATACTTTTATTTCACCATCGAGAACACAGGCGAGAAATGTGCCTCTGTAGAGTAGTTTGTGCATTATGTCATCGAAGAGGTTCTTGGTGAAGTTGAACAGTGGTACAGCGCTGCATACAACTTATATCATGCCCAGAAAGCATCTAGAATCAAGATTATCCAGTTAGTTTTCTATTAGAGATTTATAGGGGGACATTTAGAGTTGGATACATTTGCATCCAAAACGTACCCCTCATGTATGTGTGCCACTAGCTAGTACAGAACATATAAGTTGAACTAAAAATGCAATGTATGTACAGCATACTTGCCTGAAGTGTGGGAGTTCCCGGACAGGGTGGGTGTGACTAGAGGGTGGAAGGGGACGGGATGCGGTGAATCGCTTCATTTTGGCCCTGCCACCCGTATTGAAAATTCTGTTTTGATGCGGGGGCGGGGCCAGAACTACGCGATTCACCGCAAATTGCATTATTTTGGCCAGGTATATGCCGGATGCGGGAGAATTGCGTGCTCTCCCGGGAGTCCAGGAGACCGACCCGGATTTCAGGACATCCCGGGGAGCTGGCAAATATGATGTACAGTGTGCATTAAAAGCATCTTTATTTATGTATTTAATGGTGAAAGATATTAAATCCATGTTTTTAATAATGATTATACTGTTAAGAGTTGTTCATTGATTTTGTAATATAATTTTTTTCTTGGATGCGTTCTGAAGTCACCGTAGATCACACAGACGCCTGTGCGTGTACTGCAGTCTTTTTTGTGTATCTACATACGGCAGAGCGTTCTCCTTGCACCTAGATTAAAATCGAAACGTATCTTGAGATACATTTGGGTTTGAATACAGTTGGAATTGCGTGGAAGTGCTCTTTTTATGACGTTTCGTCCGTACGCAAAGCAGGCCTCAATTTATGCGGTTTATTTTCAGTCGTACCTACATGTTTTGCTGAACATTTAGAGAGACATAAAAGTCACTTAGATATAAGGAACATTTTCCCTTTTAGAAATGTCTTGGATTGTCCTTGTAGTCTGCGTTCAGGTCAGAAAAATAATAATATCCCATGATCCAAATTAAAAGCTTTATGGGCTGGAGGAAATATTGTAACTTGAAATGATGTCAGTGCAAGGACATTCCAGTGTTTCCTGCAGCAATTATTTCCATTTAAGTCACGGGAGAGATAATTATACACTTTGAGCGGTTGTAAGGGAGGGTCACATCTGATTTGAATAATATATGAATATATAAGAAAAAACACTGACAGCAATGTGTATAAATCTGAGAGCCGTTCATTTTCTGTATCTTCTACCACAAGGGAATTTTCCACATATGATCTGTTGACGAAACTGTGCTCTGCTGTTGAACTATAAGTACCAGCATGCACTTCGTCTCTCCGGCAAGTTTAAAGCTCAGTTGATACTTGTACTAGAGCGAGGGCAGAAGAGGACGTCGCGTGGCGAATGGGGTCATCTTTGGCCGAGTGACTAAATTAAGTGAAAGCGACATTTTGATGCAGGGGGCAGGGACAAAATGATGTGATTCTCCCGCTTTCTAGTCAATAGTCAAGATTTTCACAGGGCAGTGCCAGTGTTCAGAGGCCCAAAAAGGCATGGGGGTATATTTACTAAACTACGGGTTTGAAAAAGTGGAGATGTTGCCTATAGCAACCAATCAGATTCTAGCTGTCATTTTGTAGAATGCACTGAATAAATGACAGCTAGAATCTGGTTGGTTGCTGTAGGCAACATCTCCACTTTTTCAAACACGCAGTTTAGTAAATATACCCCATGGTCTTCGGGGAAAAGGGTGTAGTCTCACCCAATATGGACATGGCCTGATTTTTCCATTGTAGAAAGCTTGTAGTAAGAGACATTGATGCTAACTTGTTAGTACATTTATTCATCAGTTGACTTGGTATGTAGGATGGACTTTTACAGAAATATGGCAGCAGGCAGTGAGCAGCTTATACAATCTATGATATTAATATTATCATTCTTATTATTTTTGAGTAACCAGAGCTGTTCTGACTAAGAAAAGGTAAGACTGTCCTCCACTTTAGAATGGCGTTATGTTTCATTTTCTGCTGGATGTGAGGAACAAAAAATTGGGATGAAAAATCCTTTTTTTTGTTCATCTTAACTTTTTTCTTCTTTTCTTAGAACAAAGATGAACAAAAAGAGAATGTCTCCTTGGGAGGACTCATACTGTTTTATATTGTATTGATTCGCCAGACAGTGAAACATTTTCACACACTCTGAGGAATCAGTGTTATTATAAATGTACAAAGATTCCGGCAACATTGTATAACATGATAAATAATTTATCCTTTTATTAATTCAGACCCACAGGACTAGTATCTCTCTCTCTCCCTCTCTCTCTCTGTGGTGATGTTCACGCTTTTTATTCTTTATTTCAGTTTTTAATGACATTTTGTTCTTTTTCATTGCTAACCAGGAGGACAAGAAGACTCTATTCTATCATATGAACCAGTTACCAGGCAGGAGAGTAAGTTATTGTATTGCACTTTTTGACGTATAACTGTGGTAGCCATTTTATGCGTGAAAGGAATTTTCCCTTTATCTGCTCTCCTGGACGGTCCCCGAATTTCGGGTGTCCCCCCAGACTGCCAGAAGAGCAGGCACCCTTCTGTTTCCCGGCACAGACGGGGCTTAATCATGTGTTTTGTGTCATCAGGCCCCTACCCTGCTGTGGGATGCCGTAAATTTCAGCATTACATAGAAAGGGGTGGGGAACACAGTGATGCAGTCACGTCACCATGCCCCCCGTAAAGCACTAGTTACCAGACCTCCCCTCCAGGATCTCCCAGGTAGAACGTAATAAAAGTTGCCAAGTAAGATATCCCCCTATCAATAACTAGTCATGTCACTGAGACATGAGGTGAAGTGCCACGCACCTCCATGATGTCACCGACTCCAAGTGAATAGTGAAAATGGCTGCCTCCACTGTGCATTGGAGAAACTTCATTCTGACAAGAGTACGAAAAATATGTTTTAAGTCATTTCTCAATTTGAAATTTGTAACTGTCAGTGGTTGGAGAACAATGTTCTCTAGATTTCTAGGGAGATCAAATTAATCATTTGCAAATTATTGTTAGAGAATAAGAGAGTTTAAAAGCTCTCAACAGTGAAAATAACATCTTATTACACATCTGTATTAATTTACACAATCTTACTTGAAATGGCGAAGAAGCTGCCGTCTGATCTGAATTGTATTCCTCCTAGCCTCCATGTTCTACCATCTTATTAAAAAAATACTTCTATAACACAGTTTTTAAACTGCTACGATAGTGTCAGCGTTACCCATTGTTGTTATTGCTGAAATGATTGATGTTACCTCCGCCTGTTGTATGGGGAGAGTACAATTTTACTGCAAGTAACAATGAGCTAACAAACAATTTATTTCCAGCATAAAAGATGACCTTGTGTTTTGTACTGTTGAGTAAGAGCTTCCCAAAGTGATTCACATCCACATTGGAAATATACAGATATAACTGACTATCCCACCTAAAAGGTGCCTTTGGTAGTGTATTGTGAACAATTACATTGCCTAATCATTAAAATGACACTTTTAATTTATTGATTCCATTTTATTAACTTTTCTCAGAGGTCTATAATGACCCTTTAATAAATTTATTTTACAGATTGACAGTGAGCCTATATATATATATCTCCTTCAAATATTTACTAAAGTACACATTATTGGAGCCCCTCCACTCAGGAAAATTAGATTAATAATGCTTAGGGTATCTGTATAGTAATGAGTATGTTCTGCTAAACAAACAGGCGAATGTGTCATGTATTAAATCTTAGACTGATAAGATATTTATTCCAAAGCTAAACTGAAGTCAATTTTATATTGTGATTAATAGTTAATCATGTAATCAATCATTCACTATAGAATGTGTACCATATAATGTATATATATATATATATATATATATATATATATATATATATATATATATATATATATATCAGCATTATTCTTGGGGATAATAGTATATCAGGCAAGGTTTGCTGAATGCAGAATAATGAATTCCATGTCTTCTCTCCAGTTAATTACACCAGGCCGGTCATTATTCTTGGTCCAATGAAAGACCGCATCAATGACGACTTGATATCTGAATTTCCGGAAAAATTTGGCTCATGTGTTCCACGTAAGTTTATGGATTTTATACTTGCTGTAAGCTATCTCCGTTATACTAAAGAGAAAAAACACTTGGGGAAGGATCGAATATATTGATAGGCATCCTTAACGGAGATGTTTGTGGAAGCACAAACCTCAGACACTAAGAGAAAAAAGGTATCAACCTTTCTAAAAAGGAAAAGTGGAGGTGTTGCCCATAGCAACCTCTCATATTCCAGCTATCACTTATCTAGTACATTCTAGGTTGCTATGGGCAACACCTCCACTTTTTGCTTTTTAGAAGGTTTAATACACTTACCAGTAACAGATAAATGCGTAGGCAATAATTTGTGCTGTTTTATAAGATATATTTGTACAGAACAGTCATAGCCCAATGTATGTTAGCACCTAGGGATCTGCCTACCCCTCTGATCTAACAAATGGAGATGTACATTAATTTTTTATAACTATATTCATAGTTTTCAATTAATAATATGTTTTGCAAAAAGTGTACTCATTGTTGTGCTCTCTT
The DNA here is from genome assembly GCF_038048845.1 of Mixophyes fleayi. Classification (NCBI taxonomy): domain Eukaryota; kingdom Metazoa; phylum Chordata; class Amphibia; order Anura; family Limnodynastidae; genus Mixophyes; species Mixophyes fleayi. Next base: position 22,325,333 of record NC_134403.1, on the reverse strand, counting down.
ATGGCTAAAAACAAGATTTAAAATGATCACCCTTTTCTCTATCACTAAGGGTCTTTTCAAACTGAATTGATACCCGTCAGCTGAAATCTTCAGTCCACAAATACATAAGGAGGTTATCTTTGTACCAGCAAAATTAATAACTATAATTTACAGTCCCCAGACCATGGGTTTTTTTTCACTATTCACTTAATATGTGTCTTATAAAGTCTCCAGCTCATAAGTACATAGGCTATAAACAATAGTAGCATGTGATAGCAACAACCTGCAAATAATATTATTTTAAGTTTAATTCTAAGATTTTTAATAATTTGTAATATATTTCCACTGCAAACTTTATCATCAGGTACAGTCTAGAAAATAGTCATATTGCTTTAAGCATAAGGCCCCTTGCCTTACCTTATTTCTTTCCTTTAAATAGCAAGTTAAGTACATTTTACACATACTTCTATTTGTCATAGTTATCATTCTACCAAACATTATCTCATTTTCAAAAGCTCTCTGGACTCAGTCAGTCTGCTACAGACACAGGCTCACAGCTCTCAGCATGTCATGTGATAGCAGAGAGGTGAGAAGCAGGATGTCACAGTGCAGACAGAACTCAGAGGGGCGTTCCAAAGCCTCTCTGCTCACTACATCATGGGCCACGTGACTGTGGTTGCCCAGAATCATAAATCATTAATAGTAATGAAAATAAACAAATCTGCCTGGACAATATAATTTTACTCTAATTTGAAATATATTATTACTGTTATGTTGCTGATTGCATTACATCTGGGTCTGTAAACTTCAGTTTTATAAACAGTCTAGTGCTCTGACTGGCTATATCTTTGTCTTTCCCTATGCACAGTCTAATGCTGTGATTGACTATAGCATTGTCTTTCACTATGCACAATCTAATGCTCTGATTGGCTATAGCTTTGTCTTTCCCTGTGCACAGTCTAATGCTGTGATTGGCTAAAGCGTTGTCTTTCCCTGTGCGCAGTCTAATGCTCTGATTGGATGCAAGTTGGTTTAGTCATATGAATGTGTTAGTGATATGATTGTATACAGGTTGGCTTAGTGGTTAGCATTTCTGCCTCACAGCGCTGGGTTCATGAGTTTAATTCCCGACCCTATGATTGGATACAGGTTGGCTTAGTGGTTAGCACTTCTGCCTCACAGCGCTGGGTTCATGAGTTTAATTCCCGACCATGGCCTTATCTGTATGGAGTTTGTATGTTCTCCACATGTTTCTGTGAGTTTTCTCCGGGTGCTTCGGTTTCCTCCCACACTCCAAAAACATACTAGTAGGTTAATTGGCTGCTATCAAAATTGACCCTAGTCTCTCTCTCTGTATGTCTGTCTGTCTGTCTGTGTGTATATTAGGGAATTCAGACTGTAAGCTCCAATGGGGCAGGGACTGATGTGAGTGAGTTCTCTGCACAGCGCTGCGGAATTAGTGGCGCTATATAAATAAATGGTGATGATGATGTAATGTTCTGATTGGATGCAGGTTGGTCTAGTTATATGAATGTGAAAGGCGAGGTACACACTGAAGAACATTCTGACCGACCTGTTATCTCAAACGATTGTACCTACAACTGAAGGTCCGATCAGTCTGGCGATTCATCCATACACACTGACACGATTTACCTTCATATCTGTGCTCTTCATCTGGTCCTCTAGTCTTCAGAGAATGACAGCACAATGTACATTCATTTACTCTTGTCACATTGTCACACTGATTAAAACTGCTTTGTTATAGCTATCCACATGTCCTAACGAGTTTCGTTAGCTTCTATTACTCTGAAACAAAACTTTCTGTCTCAGAACGAACAAATTAATTATTCCTTCTACAGCACTCTCTACATTTATTCACCTGGACATTCATCGCTAGCATCGGCTGAAAAGAGCCCAATTCTGTAAACTCTATGGAGATCGTGAGCATGAGATACACACTACATGATCGGTCAGTGATTGGTCAGAAAATATTAAACAGTACGACCAACCAAATGAAACGGTGATCGGCACTTTGGGACGACTCTAGATCATCGTGTCACTATACACAGTCACGCGACATGTGACCAAACAGTCGGATGTCGGCTGATTTGAGGTTTTTCGTGTAATCATCGGGCCAGTGTGTACCTAGTCTAAGGCTATAACAAGGCAGTTTTAATCAGTGTGACAATAATGAATGAATGATTATTGTGCTGTCATTCTCTGAAGACTAGAGGACCAATGAAGGACCAGATGAAGAGCACAGATCTGATGGTAAATCGTATCAGTGTGTATGCATGAATCGTCAGACTGATTGGACAATCAGTCGTTGGTGCAATCGTTTGAGATAACACGTCGGTCGGAATATTCTTCAGTGTGTACCTAGCCTTAGTACTCTGATTGGATGCAGTTTGGCCTAGTCATATGAATGTTTTAACGCTCTGATTGGATGCAGGTTGTTATATTAATGTGTTATTGTTCTGATTGGATGCAGGTTGGTCTAGTGCAGTGATGGGCAAACTTTTTCAGCAGCGGGCCGAATTAAAATGAAAAACTTTAGGTGGGCCAAATGAATTTATTAACAAACTCAAATATCGAAATATATAATACAATACAATCACATTAGCTTTATATAATACAAATTATTATAAAACTAATGTGATGAATGAAGCTGTGACTGCATTTCTATAAGTTCCTCGTAATCTGGTTCGAACCGGGATGTACTGATTCTGAGAAGTGAAGCTAAATGCTCATCTGTCAGTCTGTTTCTAATAGAACTCTTTCTAAGTTTCATTGTAGAAAACACCTGTTCACATATAAAAGATGAAGCAAACATAGCACTTACTTTCTGAGCGTGAGATATCAGATTTGGGAAACTGGATTTCGACAAAGACTTGTAGAACTCTAATTTTGGGACATTGAGAAACAACTGTTTGAGGTGATTGGAAGATTGCAATTCAATTAATTCAACTTGCAAGTCCGGTTTCACTTATTCACAGTTTTCATTAAAAGGCACGCTGAAAACATCCAAGTCCTTTTCAATGGCATTGAAGTCTTCAAATCTTCGTTTAAATTCAAGATGGAGTTTTCTCAGACTGTCTTCGTAGCTCTTTAGTTTGTCTTTCTTCACTGGGGCTATTGAATTTAACCTCGGGAAGTGAGACAAGTCGTTCTTAGCTAGCTGATTAGCAAACAGAGCAAGTTGTCGTTTAAAACTTCTAAGATGGCCCCAGATATCGTGGATAAATTGATTTTTCCCTTGCATCTTAACATTCAACTTGTTCATGTGGCAGAGATAATCTGTGAAAAGTCAGAAAGCCATGTTGTATCTTCCAACATTTCACACTCCACAGACCACTGTTTCTCATGGAAGATGGACACTATCTCATCATTCAGCTGCCAAACTCGCTCGAAGACGCGTCCTGCACTAAGCCATCTTATTTTTGTGTAGTACAGCACGTCTGAGTATTCAGATTGCATGGAGTCAAGAAAGTCTCGAAATTGTCTGTGAGTAACTGCACGAGATCGAATAGTATTTACAAGTTTCACATTTACATCAAGCACGGGTTTCATATTCAAGGCAGATTTACACAAGGCGTCTTGGTGAATGACGCAATGTAGAAAGACAACGTTGTTCTCGGGATATTTTTGATTAAAGTTACCAACAAATTGAGATGTTTTTTTCCGATCATGCTTGGTGCTCCATCCGTCCTAATATTGCATATACTTGTTATATGTACTTTCAAAGTTGATAGGCCTTCCAGAAATGCAAGAAAAATATCTGACCCTGTTGTTGTTCCCTTTAACGCATACTTGCCAACTCTCCCGGAATGTCCGGGAGACTCCCGCATTTTGCGAGAGTCTCCCGGACTCCCGGGCGAGTGTGGCAATCTCCCGAATTCTGCCCACTTCACTAGGAAGTGCCCCACTTCCTAGTGAAGTGGGCAGAATTAGATTCCAAACGCCACGATTCCCGGTGAATCGCGGCATTTAGCCCCGCCCCCGCTGTCAAATGACGCGATTTGCGTCATTACGTCACGGGGGCGGGGCCAAAATGACACGATTTCTGCGCCCCGCCCCCCGCACGCCCACCTGCTACAGAGAGTCTCCGGACACCAACTTAGAAAAGTTGGTAAGTATGCTTTAACGACTGCATGGATGCTAATTCCTCTGTAATAGAAAAGTTTTCATCAACACCTCTTATAAATAATAGCAACTGAGCAGTATCATTTATGTCCGTGCTTTCATCCATAGTAATGGAGCAGAATTTAAATTTACTTATCTTTGACATCAACTGTGATGTCAGATTTGTATTTATTCCTTCGACTCTAGACGTCACAGTATTACTAGATAAGCTTACAGTCTCAAAATCCTTTTTCTTGTCAGGACATAAAACATCACAAGCTTGGAGCATACAGTGTTTAACAAACTCCCCATCACAAAGAGCTTTATTGCTTTTAGCAATAGTGTATGCTACAATATAACTTGCATGTGTAGCTGCTTTCTGAGAACTATTTATTTTCATAAATTTTTTTTGCTGACCTGATAATTTTTTGCGAAGATCTTCTGCTTTTTGTTTCCTTTCAGATTCAGTCATGGCTTCATAATTGGCATTTTGATGCTTAGAAATGAAGTGGCGGGAAATGTTGTATTCTTTGTAGGCTGCTACGGTTTCAGTACAGATGAGGCACACTGGTTTATCCTTACAAACTGTGAAAAAGTATTTATAGGTCCATTCATCTTTGAAAACACGGCACTCGGAATCCACTTTCCTTTTCCTATTAGACATTTTGGGGTTGGAATGTTCTGCACACACAGCACAGCAGTACCTCCATGCTTTGTGCACATTCCATAACAGACTAACTTACGTTACAGCGTCAGTAACCAACAAAGCATGCAGCGTGATCTTCACGTGATCAACGACAATCTGTGTTCTTATTGGTTCAGCGTAAAAGAGAGAAGCATCGCATGTCTCGCACAGGGATGTATTTAGTTTCTGTATTTATATTTGAATTATTCACAGCATAATAACGGGCCGGATAGAAGTGCAAAGTGGGCCGGATCTAGTTTGCCCATCACTGGTCTAGTGATATGAATGTTATAATGTTCTGATTGGATGCAGGTTAGTCTAGCCATATGAAAGTTGTAATGTTCTGATTGGATGCAGGTTGGTCTAGTCATTTGAATGTTGTAATGTTCTGATTGGATGCTGGTTGGTCTAGTCATATGAATGTTTTAACGCTCTGATTGGATGCAGGTTGTTATATGAATGTGTCATTGTTCTGATTGGATGCAAGTTGGTCTGATCTCGTGAATGTTCTAATGATATGGAAACATTCTAGTGCACCCCAGGTTCCCCACTCATTTCAAATTAATTTACTCAACACACAGCTGAGAAAACAATAACTATATTAGAGACTCTTACATCAGTGAAAGGCGCCTCAAGATCAGATTTTCCTTGGAAACTACAAATACGTGTTTATATTAAGAAGCTTACACAGGGTCGGCATAAATTCTGTGGGTGCCCTTGATGCCCCCTTCATGCATGTCCCCTTCCCTCAGGTACGGCCCTACCTTCCGCTTCTTACCTTGTGCAAAGCAGGAAGTGGGGAGGGTGCCATCTTCTGCTCCTCTGTCAGACTGGGAGTGTGGCGCTTGGCTGTGACATCATATCCTAGCGCCACACCCGCAGTGTATCACTCACATGGGGGAGAAGCATCCGTCAGCTTCACAGGTAAGGAGCTGCTGGCTGTCATACCCTCATGTCACTGGACGGGGCACCATAGGAGAAATAAAAACACTGATTAAATGGCATTATGTCACCCTGTGTTTTAGGTGCCCCCCTAAACCTTGACACATATAGTCTTCTAGCTATATGTCCTAACTTTATATTAAAAAAAACTTTTCAGTCAATCACAGTGTCAATATCACATGTTAAAGCTATTGAAGTTCAGCAGGGTAGAATAATTTTTGAAAATGCCTGAAACAAATGTGATTAAGGAAAAATAAATTTTTAGGTCCAGAAAAAAATGTGTAATATTTTTAATGTTATTATTTATTTAAGACACATATTTCGCTGCATATACTACATACAAGATATATAATTATCATAAACAATGAGTTTTTGTTTTACAAATGTGCCTACGTTCTACTGACACTTGTTCCCACGCAGATACCACAAGACCAAAGAGAGACTATGAAGTGGACGGGAGAGATTACCATTTTGTCATATCCAGGGAACAGATGGAAAAGGATATTCAGGAGCACAAATTCATAGAGGCTGGGCAATACAATGACAACTTGTATGGAACTAGTGTACAATCTGTAAAGTTTGTGGCGGAAAGGGTAAGTTGCTGTTTTGCCTTTTGATGTAAAAATAGATATTTCTGCTAGATAGAAAGGTCTTTTTGGGCTGTTGGGAATGATACAGTAATCAGTGAAATTATGATGGCTTCCAATGTTAGTGTTATGTATTATATTGACATATGCGCTAGAAACGCGGGAGATTTATCAAACCTTTTAGAAAGGAAAAGTGGAGGTGTTGCCCGTAGCAACCAATCAGACATTGAATACACTCAAAACAGTGTTATCTAGCAGTGGGCAGAAATATTACATTTGCTATATAGAAATAGCCTCTATTTTAGCTATATATTTTGTTTAATACGATTTATGTTCTTATTTGTATTCAATAAAATCTGTATTCCTACTTCATTTTTTACCATCGTTAAAAAGCTGTTTAGCTAAGAAAGATCCTCGCTTGCTTGGCTGTGGGTAGCACAAAAGTCAGAGCCGTCTTGCAGTCTTCTAGTTAACAGAACTGTCTTGGTCGATTCAAACAGATAATATATTCTCATGCCAAGATTGAAAGGAAATATCTGTTCTTTGCGCTTTTTATTGTAAGCCGTTTAGTCATGGCTAAGGACTAGGGGATGTGCATTTTGCTGTTTGTGATAGAGGGGAGGGAGAAAATACCCCATTACACTCTATAGGGTAAGACTGAACTGTGCATACTGCTAAGTTTAGTAATCTGCTTACAGTGTTATGTGATAGTGTTTCTGTGTTGTGGTTTAATATTTATGCCTCCTTGCTTGTAACAGGGAAAGCACTGTATTCTAGACGTATCAGGAAACGCTATCAAGCGACTACAAGTAGCACAACTTTATCCTATAGCGATCTTCATAAAACCCAAATCTGTGGAGTCATTAATGTGAGTACATTTTCTTACACATCACACTCTGCAAGGTTTGCAAACAATTGAAGCTTGGAACATTGCAAGGAATGGGTGGAGGGGGATAATTTGAACCACAATCGATGGTGAGATATGAGATTAGCGGAAATGGGGAACAGTTTGCATTGAATGTAAGATCCTATTGTGTAAAGTCCATGAGCTCTGGGAGGATCCAGAATAACCACATGGGAGACGTTAACCACTGTTTAGAATACATGTAAAAGGTCAGCAGAAGATACTTTCTAGAGTCTAGAGCAGTCCACCCTCGTTCACCTTGACCTTAATCGAAGTCCTGTTCCATCTTCCGTCAATTCATGGTGAGTCCCAGGTTTTTATGCAGACCTTGACAATCACAGACAAGCAAGAGTGGAGGGGAGAATAGTTACCTGGACCCCCCACCCCTCAGATTAGAAGTACTGAAGGACCTTCCATCACTCTATGCTGGTTAGTATGAACTTCGGGTTTTTCCAAGGCCACTGTTAAACTTCCTAGTAATGGTCTATGGCTTGATAGGCACTAAAACAGCTTCTAGGTCTTTCAAAGATAGCAGTCTCTTCTTTCAATTGCTTGACCAAGAACCTAAGATGTGATTGGTAAAAACATTGTTAAAATATATATAATAAGACTAATCTCAGTTTTAATCTACTAAAGTTAATCATTACCCTTACACAACCCTAAAATGATCTAAATCCTAAAATGTTGTGTTCTCCAAACAACAACCTTATACCCAAAAATTAGCCCTGAAAGTAATCCAACCTGTGTTTTGCTACTGTGGTATTAGGCTCTGGGCCCACTAATATCTTAAAAAGTCCCTGACATCTCAAAATCTAGTACCCTAAGTCACAGAAGGTGAACTGGCACTTCTATAATTCTGATATTTACATCAGTGCTGTAATCGAGCCAGCACGAAATTTGGCTACCAAGATGCAGCAAAGGTGACCATTAAGTACAATTTCTGGTTTCACTTCTTATCTTTTTTTCTATTGACAAATGTATAGCGCCATTGTCTTTTCCTGCATGCTGTAAAATGGGACAATACTATGTACACAACTCCTCTATAAGTTAGTTATTTATACTATATATATTTTCTTTGTGGCTGTTATCATACTACCCTCAGTTACACCTCATCCACGATATACTCACCTTTGCATCTTGTATAGATTTGGCACTTATGTTTTCTAGGATTACACCATTGATTTACAGCCTTAAAATACAATTTAATTGATGTGTTTTTTTGGTTTTAAACAGGGAAATCAGCAAACGTCTGACAGAAGAACAAGCAAAGAAAACCTACGATCGAGCACTGAAATTAGAACAGGAGTTTGGCGAGTTTTTTACAGGTGATCCATTCGCTTCTTATTATTTGAGAAATAAAACTACCATATTTTATTGAACATACCGGAGATAATCTGTATATTCCTTAAAAAAAGAGTTGCAAAAAATCACAAGAGTTTTTCCCCTGTGCGATGTCAGATTTGACACTTGCATGATACAAAAGCTTTTAGAGCGTTATTGTGTTTGAGCCAGATATATAATATAATGAGTGAGTCTGTTATACCACTGTAGGCTGTCCTTTCATCTCCCCCTATTCTGGTCTCAATAGGACGCTGTATGCATGCTGCTGACACGGTTAGAACACAATGTATCACTTAAAGTGAAATGAGCCCCTTATTTCAGACTTTTTTTTAGAGCAAAAATAGCATTTGTACTTGGCCTTTGCGATGAGTCCCTGAGAAAATAACCCATTACACTGTGGATGGGAGCCCAGAAATGAATTTACTCTGGCTCCAATAATCGTAACATATTCAGTGTATGTTATCATTTTTAGTTTTTTTTGTTGCAATAATAAATATTGGTTTTTATTATATCTTGAATCTTGTATTATGGGGCCTGACTTTCATTACCAATGTACATTTATCATTTTGTTTTAACTTATGTAGTAATGAATACAATTATTGGTGTACCTGGTATGTTTTTGCCCCATGTCCCTGTTGTTACTAACTCCAAATCCGAGCTTAAAATATTCAGTCAGGGGAGAAAAGGCATCCGGTAACCTTATTGCTGTAAGTGATCGGAGAGAGAAATGGTGCAATTAGAGTCCTTTCCTTTGAACCAGGGCTGTGGTGAGTGATCACAGGCCAAGGGGCAAGAGGACTTTCCAGGCCCCCGGTACAATTTTCCAGGCACAATACAATTTTTTTCTATCTAGCTTGGGACCTCCAGACACTTCAAAGACCCGGTCCCTAGGGCTTCAGTACCAGCTGCTCCCCTCTTGTCAAACCTGCATTGAACCCATGGTGGCTCCTCAATCACAGCCTAGATTAGAGGCAGGAAGAATAGACAACTGCCTGCATTGAACACATAGCGGCTCCTCAATCACAGCCTAGATAAGAGGCAGGTAGAACAAACAACTGCCTGCATTGAACCCATAGCGGTTCCTCAATCACAGCCTAGATTAGAGGCAGGTAGAACAGACAACTGCCTGCATTGAACCCATAGTGGTTCCTCAGTCACAGCCTAGATAAGAGGCAGGTAGAACAGACAACTGCCTGCATTGAACCCATAGTGGTTCCTCAGTCACAGCCTAGATAAGAGGCAGGTAGAATAGACAACTGCCTGCATTGAACCCATAGTGGTTCCTCAGTCACAGCCTAGATAAGAGGCAGGTAGAACAGACAACTGCCTGCATTGAACCCATAGTGGTTCCTCAGTCACAGCCTAGATAAGAGGCAGGTAGAATAGACAACTGCCTGCATTGAACCCATAGTGGTTCCTCAGTCACAGCCTAGATAAGAGGCAGGTAGAACAGACAACTGCCTGCATTGAACCCATAGTGGTTCCTCAGTCACAGCCTAGATAAGAGGCAGGTAGAACAGACAACTGCCTGCATTGAACCCATAGTGGTTCCTCAGTCACAGCCTAGATAAGAGGCAGGTAGAATAGACAACTGCCTGCATTGAACCCATAGTGGTTCCTCAATCACAGCCTAGATTAGAGGCAGGTAGAATAGACAACTGCCTGCATTGAACCCATAGTGGTTCATCAGTCACAGCCTAGATAAGAGGTAGGTAGAATAGATAACTGCCTGCACTGAACCCATAGCAGTTCCTCATTTACAGCCTAGATAAGAGGCAGGTAGAACAGACAACTGACTTGGGTACAAAGACAGTTGCAGCAAATATCCATGCTCTGTACATATTAAGACTCATCTATTAATTAACTGTAAAATATACAGACTAGAATTTAATATCATCTGGCAATACACATAACAACATAAGCATAAACAAATATATCATTTAAAAAACAGATGTCTCCTTGTAGTAACACATTTCAGACTAACGTGACAACACTTTTGATTTTTGCAGCAATTGTTCAAGGCGACACTTTGGATGATATATATAACACATGCAAACTGGTTATTGAAGAACAATCTGGACCCTTCATCTGGATTCCTTCTAAGGAGAAGTTATAATTTAGCTACTAACTTTGAATTCAAACAGGAACCTAGAAGAATTTCCCTTAAATCTTTCTTTGGACACTTATTTTATTTATTTTTTTTAAAACATTTTGTTGTGATTATGTTCTTGCGGCCCGTGAGTTTTCACTGAATGTACAGCAAAAAGAGTTTTATGGAATGATGGGCCTTTAATCGAGAACAGCGGAAAAGAAGGACGAGCATTACAATGCGGGTGGGACCATCAATGCATGGAGAGTAAGTAGTCGCTGAGCCCTCCATCATTTAAGGATTTACTTGCGTCAAAGTTCAATGCTTAAGATCATGTCCATCTGCACTCGTAGCTCCAGATCTTCGTCATGTGCTCTCAGCATGGAATACAAAAACAGGAATGACACGGACTTTTGTTGTCCACGCTGACCTTCATGTGTTGGTTGCTCTAATTGCTCTCTTGAAAATATCTTAATCCAGCCTCTTAAGCTTCTTCTCACTTTGACAGACACACACACACACACATACACACATGAACATTATTTCCATACTGGAAAAAAATAAACATTTTTGTAATTCTTCGGTAAAATTGCTATCAGGCATCAACTGCAGGTGATCATTTCATTTATAGAGATTTTAGGTCACTAGAAAACAAAACAGTCATCCAAAATAAATTAACACAACATTGAAAAGATTAGCATGGTCAATATAACATATATCATTTGCAAAAGTTTGTTTCTTGTTGACGTCTCTGTGTTGAATGTTGACCTTGGTTACAGAAATTTGAATTCCGTTAGATTAAATCTTTATGTTTTTGCTGCCCATATAAAACATAACAATTCTTTTCTACTCTTATCAAAGGCAGGGAAAAGGTTAAAAAAAACAAATGCATGTTTTATTTCTTTGTTCCAGATTCATTTTTATGAAACATAGATCACATAACCCATCAGATCCCACCTTTTTTTTAAACTTATACTTGTCAATCATGTCTGTAGAACGTTTACTGTATAATTTATTTATAACTGTATTACTTTATTTAAAAACAAAAATAGTATAGAAAACCGTATGTATGTCATGGACTGTATAGTGAAACATTTTGTATTGAAATGTTTAAGAGCTGAATGAATTTGAAGTTAAAATTGAACGTTGTACATTTTCATAAACAGATTCATATTTAATATATGTTTTATAGTCAAGAGAAACAGGATGCTATAAAGATTATTGATTTGCAACTATGGATGTCGTCTCCATAGCTAAAGAAATATGAAAGCATATATTTTCAATATGCAAATATAATAGGTCCCTGAAAAGCCATAAATGTAACATTATACAAAGGGGAAAAGCTTTTATCAACCACGTAGTATGTTTTAACGACTTTATCAGTTGGGAATTTCACGAGGTGGACTGGTACACCTTCCCTGCAAAAACATATTTAGAATGAGTTCATGGTGATTAGTGTTTTGGTATAGCTAAAATAGTAATTACAAAACAAAAAGTGTCTGCTTTTTGACACATAGTTTAATCTGAATGATACAAATATGCAAAACATATCATAAGGCAAATACCCTAATGCAAAATAGGAAATTTAGTGACACTGCTGAGTATGTGACCTGAAAACTATGTCAATAGGGTCATTTTTGGGCACTAACTGGCCCCAGTGATCCTGGAAGTATTTTAAGTACATTTTAAGTGTACAATGATCCTGTGGCTCTGTGCTGGTGTCCGTATGTGGTCACATTTCCAGTCTCTTCTGAAACATGGAAACTAGAGATTGCTTTTTTGTATAACTTTATTGACAGTTTTCTGGGAGGATATGTGCTGTTCTTTCTGCACATAGCAGTCCCGGTTTACAGCAGGTATCAGAGAAGAGGACAGCAGGCTCAGCAGAACATAGTTGAGTATACAATGTATCCTATGGTGTGGAAATAAGGGGAATTAGCAAGAGTATACAATGATAATGCACAAACAGCCACAATATAGCAAAGGGGACTGAATCAAAAGACTTTAGGGCTTATTTAATAAACATGGTGTAGAGAGCATTACTATTATTATTATCGTAGATTTGTAAGGCGCCACAGTGCTTCGCAGTGCCGTAAAGTAGGGAAAACAATACATACATAAAATAGGGACATACAAGGCAGACATGTAAACAAAGGGTATGGAGGACCCTGCTCATCAGAGAGCTTACATTCTAAGTGGAAGACGGCACAGCTGAAACAAGAGGAGTAAATGTGTTTCAGAGTGGACATTGGGACAGTTGTGAGGGTGTATTAGTGTGAATAGTGTTATCGAGGATATGGTCACCTCCAGAAAAGAGATGGGTTTTCAAAGGGCAACTAAAGATGTGAAGGCTGTGAGAAGGTCTGATTGAGCGTGGTAGGGAATTCCATAAGTGGGGAGCAGCACGGGAGAAGTCTTGTAGGCGGGAGTGAGAGGTGGTTACCTGAGATGATGAAGGAGCAGGTCAGAGGTAGATCTAAGAGGGCGGGAGGGAGTGTATTTTGCGATGATATTTGAGATGTATGCAGGGGTAGTGTTGAGGGCTTTGTAGGTAAGGGTGAGTAATTTGAATTTGATTCTGGAGGACACAGGGAGCCACTGTATGGATTTGCAAAGTGGTGCAGCAGATGTGGAGCGGTGAGAGAGGAAGATCAGTCTTGTAGCAGCATTTAGGATGGATTGAAGTGTGGATTTGAGTGTCGGGAATGCCTGATAGCAGGAGGTTGCAATAGTCAAGATGGAAGATGATGAGAGAATGGATTAGAGTTTTGGTAGTATGTTGAATAAGAAAAAGGCGTATTCTGGCAATGTTTTTAAGGTGGAGTCGGCATAAAGCAGAGGGCGGAGTTAAGTGTGACACCAAGGCAGCGGGCTTGGGTGACTGAGGAAATGGTGTTGACAGTGAGGGAGATTTGAGGGCAGGTGGTGACTCTGGCAGGAAGGAAAATAATAAGCTCGGTTTTGGACATGGTGAGCTTTAGGTAACTTTGGGACATCCAACTGGAGATAGCATAAATACAGTTGGTTACACAAGAAAGTATAGAAGGAGAGAGGTCAGGGGAAGAGATATAGATTTGGGTGTCATCAGCATAGAGATGGTATTGGAGGCCGAATGAGGGAATTAGTGCCCCAAGAGAAGAGGTATACAATGAAAAAGTAAAGGAACGGGAACAGAGCCTTGTGGGACCCCAACAGATAGTGGGAGTGGAGGGGAGGATGTGCCAGAGGTAGAAATACTAAAGGAGCGGTTCGATAGGTATGAAGTGAACCAGGATAGAACTGTGTCACGAAGGTCAATGTAGTGAAGGGTGTGTAGGAGGAGAGGGTGATCAACAGTATCAAATGCAACAGAGAGGTCTAGGAAAATGAGTATGGAGAATGTACCATTAGATTTTACAGTAATTAAATCATTGGTCACTTTTGGTAGAGCAGTTTCAGTGGAATATAGTAGACAGAAGCCGGATTGCAGAGAGCCGAGAATGGAATCAGGGGAGAGAAGTGAGACAGGCGTTTGTACACTAATCACTCAAGTAGTTTGGAGGCAAAGAGGAGCAGAGAAATAGGGCAGTAGTTGGATAGAGAGACTGAATTGAGAGATGGTTTCTTTAGAATAGGTGAGATGAGATCAATGATGTTCTGTAAGATATACCAACCATTTAGCTATCAGGTTTTAGGAGTCTACTGTAGCCAGACTAATGGAAGGTAATAAGTTGTTTGTTGCTAGGGTTACAGCATAACATTGCATCATTTTATAAAATAAACCATATGGTTTTATGCACATTGATAAACAAAGCAGCAGAATATTACATGGGCTACTAATAATATAGCTTGTTTAATCCACAATGATTGTTTACTGAGCAATGTTCTGGTTTCGAATGTCTCCTGCTTCATTTATCTTTAGCTCCAGAACCCTATCACATCATAAACCAACAAAACCCTGGAAGATAAAACTCTTTAATTTTTTTTTTTTTTTTTTAGATTAAAGAGTCAGCAGAGCCAGACAGTAGGGAGAACAGGACATATATAAAATAGGGACAAACAAGTTAGAGAAATGTTGACATGAAAACAAAGGATAGGGAGGAACCTGCTCATGAGAGCTTACATTCTAATTGGATGAGAGCACAGTTGAGACAAGAGGAGCGAGAGTGACTCATAGTGGAGATTGGGACAGATGGGAGGGTGCATTAGTGTAAGTAGTATAGGTGAAGTAGGGTAAGTGTGTGAGGGTGCATTAGAGCGAGTAGTATAGGTGAGGTAGGGTAGGTGTGTGAGGGTGCATTAGTGTGAATAGGGTAGGTTGAGTAGAGTATGTGTGAGGCTGAATTAGTGCGAGTAGTATAGGTGGGAGAAGGGTAAGTGTAAGGGTGCATTAGTGTGTGTAGTACAGGTGGGAGTAGGGTAGGTGTGAGAGTGCATTAGTGTGGGTAGTATAGGTGGGAGTAGGGTAGGTGTGAGAATGCATTAGTGTGTGTAGTATAGGTGGGAGTAGGGTAGGTGTGAGAGTGCATTAGTGTGGGTAGTATAGGTGGGAGTAGGGTAGGTGTGAGAGTGCATTAGTGTGGGTAGTATAGGTGGGAGTAGGGTAGGTGTGAGAATGCATTAGTGTGGGTAGTACAGGTGGGAGTAGGGTAAGTGTGAGGGTGCATGAGTGTGAGTAGTTTTGGTGGGAAAAGGGTATGTGTGAGGCGGAAGTAAGATAGGTGTGAGGGTTCATTAGTGTGATTAATATAGGCTGGAGTAGGTGTGCGGGTGCATTAGTGTGAGTATTATAGGTGGGAGTACGGTAAGCTCTAATAAAAAGATGGGTTTTCAGGTTGTGTAGGTCATTCATAATTAAATGATACATTGAAAATTCTTTCTTTTTAGATGGATATAAATGCATCAGCAGTTGATTTGTTCCTTGCTTGCACTTATGCTGCAAGCTGCAATATCATTATCTAACTTGCACTGGACGTATAACATCTATCGGCTGCTGTTGTTGTGGTTTGGTGCAAAATTTGCTCTTCAATGCAATGTTAGTAAATGAGTCCTTTCCATCATGAACAAGAAGAAACCATTAGTGTAAGTGACACGCTGAACCAACACCAATTGTCTTATTATACCTTTATCTTCCTCGCCCTGTGTTAGAGGATCTCCCAGTCTGGCAGTCAGTACCAAGCTATCATATGCTAATAACAATTCACCTGGCCCTCACCATGCAATGAGCTGTACAATTCACCAGAAATGTTCATGGGATGAAACTTCCCCATTTGGGGGTAAATGTATCATAGTGCGGGTTGTACAAGTCGCCAGAAATCGGTGAGATGACAGCTTAAATTTAAAGCGGCGCTGCCTTGTAAAGGGAAGTTTCCCTTTACAAGGCAGCGCCGCTTTAAATTTAAACTGTCATCTCGACGATTTCCGGCGACTTGTACAACCCGCACTGTGATACATTTACCCCCTGATGTTTAATTCCATCCTGAGTCTCCGTAATATAAACAAAGAGTTGGACAAAGCTTCCGCCTAAATATAGGAATAAATTACGGCCGAACAAAAAACACATTCTATATAGTATACTGAGTCGGACACATCTCAACTGATCATTATTATCAGTAGCGTACTTTACACCAGAGGTAGAGCACCTGTAACAGATAAGTCTCCTGACAGGTATATCTGTCTCCAGATCTACATTTGCTTGAACCTGCCCTTACTGTACTTGGACTACACTTGCACAAGCCTTGCCTCTGTTGATCTGCTTCTATAAGCGTAAGAAGTCGTGTACGCATGGTGCGACTGACTCTGGATACAGAGGCAAGCATACGTTGTTTTTTTTTTGTAATGTACTGTAGTGATATTCCTATTTTACACTACGCAAATAGACTTGTATCCAACGCTAGACGAGGCCCTGAACTCAACTGCTACCAGCAAAAAGACAAGTTAAATATGCTTCTATTGTGTTAATAAGATTCAGAAGTCTCAGTTACATGCATTTACAGATATATGGCAAGCCATCCACCACTTTCAAGGTTAGGTCCACTAATGAAAATATAATCATGTATTCTTAAAATGAGAGCAAAACTTTATGTTTTTCAGTGAAAGTTTGAAAGAAAACTACACACTTTTCATGTCATATACCTAAATTGATACCTATTATTACTACTTTTCTGGTGAATATATATATATATATATATATATATATATATATATATATATATATATATATATATACACACATAGCCTATATATCTGTGTGCTGGATCAGTTGATATTTATCATTTCAGATTAAAGAGATAGAAGTCCGGGCTCCTTCCCGTTCGCTACAATAGAGTTTGTCAGATTATTGTCTCTATTTTTGTACTTTGTGTAAATAATGTTGCAACTTTCCATAACAACTGTTAACCCTCATTGTTGTAGAACTATAAATCAGATTACATTTTGTTCAATCACAAAGTAATGGTAAAATGAATTATTAATGTTTGGAAATCATCTTATTATCAGTTTGGGAATAAAAACAATTCACTATATAAATAAATATTTAACGAGCCGAAATAAATGAATAGCCAATAAGATTTGAAATCAAAATTGAGAATTTGTTTAGCTTATGCCTCATCCGAGGTAAATATTTTACCTCTCTTTTTTTTTATAGCCTTCAATAATAATTTTTTGTGCTGTACTTTCCAGTCAACGGTAATATTGTGGCTAAGTACAACCAGTTTTCTGTATTTGCCAGTGCATTGTCCGATTATTTATCTTTGCGTGTCTCTTGTGACTGTTCAAAGGATTTAAATGACACTGCACATTATATATATATATGTGTGTAATATATATATATATATATATATATATATATATATATAGATATAGATATAGATATATATATATATATATATATATATATAGATATAGATATATATCTATAGATATATATCTATATATAGATATATATATATAGATATATATATATATATATATATATATATATATATATATATATATATATATATATATATATCTATATATATATATCTATATATCTATATATATATATATATATATATATATATATATATGTATGTATATAGATATATATATAAACAACTCGATTCTATGTGTGTTTCCCATACTTATGTTCACCCATTTGTTGATATGTCTCTATGTTTTGAAATTTTTGTTAAAATAACCACATTGCCCCATTGAAGTCCTGTATCTGCAGCTATTATGAACCTGTATTATACATTAAGCAGGCAAAATCCAATAAAATGAAAATATATATTGTACACATTTCAGACCACATTGGTGCTAATCATACAAAGGCATTGGTTGTAATACACCGTATTTAGAGTGACCGGTTGGACATGTAATTATGGTAGATTGTCCGAGCGAGGGGCCAGAACAGACTATTGGTGCTACATATTTTAGAGTGCAAAATACTGGGTCTGAGAGCAACCAAAAATATCATAAATTGCTTATCACAGTGATATATGGGTAACACTAAAATGTTGTTCAATACAGATTTTCTTTTAAATTCAATGTATTTGATTTTATTTGTTCATGGTTAAGGTTATAGTTAGTTAAGCACTGATTACCCTCATGTCTGCACTTATGTACAGTATTTAAAGAGCGGTTTTATACTGATGTTCTTGCAAATAACTATATCATGCGCACATTTGTTTAAAACAAGGTTGGGCAATTGCAAAGAGGTGGAAACACAATCTTGTTGTCTGTAATGGGTCCTAATTATGGGAACGTCTGTGAACAAATGTTTAAAGGGCACTGAATCGTTGTACTTTGCTCTTCTGTTCAAAATGATAGCTAAGTAAACTAATTTGTCTGATTTTTTTCTTAATGTAAATATATCCAGAACGTTGCAAATTGAAGGAACAAACTACCTTAGCTACCTGTAAACAAACACTATATTATATTCTAGTTTTAAAAGGCTGTATATTCAGTTACTGTTTCTTTAAATAGTCAATGGTCCCCTTTGTATCACCTCCTTTGATGAAATTGTGCCATAATCATTGATCAATCCCGTAACAGTGTTTGTGTTATTTTTCTAAAGTGTCTATCTAATGCTTCTTCCAGTGATAGCAAGTTGATGGCTTTAAAGAGAGGCTGTCATTAACATGCAATGGAAGCAGCCATGTTGTAGGTGGAGCCAATATTTGGGAGAAGGCATCCGGTAGAAACCAATAAGTCTGGTTCCTAGTGAATTGAAAGCCATAGTCTCGTAATTATTGGATCAGCCTAAAATATGGCTGCCTCCGCAGTGTGTAGATGACAGGTGTGCTTTAAATAACTGTATTATCTCATCTACACATTGGGTGCTGTATAATTCAGGATGTGATTCCGTATAGGACAACGCTGTGTCAGTTCTTATTTATGGATTAGGTGTTCTTAATACAATAATGTTTGGTGGGAACAGAGTGCAATAAAGAACTACTGATAGGTACAGTTGGACTATTGATAGAGTTTACATTTATTATATAATGTTCTATGTTTTACACTATATGTGGAATAATCTAGAAATCTTGAGTTGCACTGTTAAAAGCAACGTTTAAAATAAAATAAATAATATAAAGTCCTGCAGGTGCGCAACCTCGGCCAGATCCAGAAGTTTGGTCCGACCTCCAATTATACCACGTACCTGGTCGTTCAGCAATCCGGCCGAGCTACGGATTGGACATAACCACTTGGAGCTTCCTTGATTGGATGGGCCAATGGCGCCATACTTCTGCTGATGTGCCTCATTGTCCAATCATATTTTCCATCCTCTCTACTAGATTCTGATCCATTTTAATACGGTTATGATTGGCCACCATCCTCTCTACTAGATTCCAATCCATTTTAATAAGGTTATGATTGGCCACGATGGTCCTCTGATAGCCCAGACTTCTTATGATGTCTAATTTGGTCAACGGCTGCCAGCCACCTTTTTAAATTTCACCACGGGGTGAGTGGCCGTCCCAAAGTTGCCACATAGGAATGAGGATAGCAGGTTGATTTCCTTCTATACATATATATATATATATATATATATATATATATATTTTAATTCAATTTCTTACCCAGAGCTGGACTTATATATTCATTCTGCTCTTTTAATGTTTATTTTTAAAATGTGTTACTTTTTTTCCTAAGCATATCCATGTGTCACTCATTAGCATAAACCTTTGATAATTATGTCCTATATTCTTAAACAATTGTTTAGCATTTTTGTGTTGATTTAGCCTTATAGACTCCCTACCATGGTATCAGCTGCACGAGCCAATAAAATAATTACCCACAGAAGATTCAGATACAGTAGATCTATAAAGCTCAAATCTTGTGGCTATTTCAATTGATTTCTGAGTCTGAAACTTCCAAGCATATATATATACAAGTTAACCCGTGCATGATACTCATGCATTCTAGTCAAATCAAGATACTTAAGGTCTTAAAAAGGTTCTTGTCGTGCATTTGGGCCTAGCCCAGGCCTCCTCAGGGGAAGATCGTTACTTCCCGACGCAAGCGCCCTTTTTAATGTGTGTTCATGAGGTAAAATTACCTCACGAAAATGAGTTTGACCCCTCAACTCGTAAATTTAGCCTTTACTACCCCTCCCATGGGGGGAAGGGGGGATGATGGAAGTTAACTGACTTGACTATTCTAATTTTTTTGTCAAATAATGTCAGTATACCAAATTTCAGGTCAATTGGATGAGCCCTTTCTGAGAAAATAGTTTTTTCCACACACACACACACTAACGCACGCCTCTACACATGTGTGTTCATGAGGTAACATTACCTCACAAAAATGAGTTTGAGCCCTACCAAATTTCAGCCCTTTTTGAATTTTTTTTCCCACACACACTAAGAATTTAGTAGGTCAGTGTATAACTCTGCCCAGCAGGTGGCGCTGCAACTTGGTTGTTTTTTTCCACACACACACACACAGACAGACGCCACTAAGCATTAATATATTAGATTTATCTATTAAGGTGTATTTCAGGAAGGACAACATTCTCTATAACCAGATGTTTGTAAAATAATTAGCTGCAGACTATTAGTAAATTAAAAACAATGTGAAGTGGATTTTCCGCAGACGAAGAGAAGATGCACGTTCATAGATCCATGTACTTAGTACTAGACAGTGCCTATTCTGTATAACAAATTCATTAAGAAAACAAATTGCCCTTTCATTTTCTTTGCATCTATATAGCAAATTAAGCTTTGTCAGAATCTCCTCATTAATTCTGGGACAGAGATGTGGCAATTAGCTTTCCTGACCAATATACTTTTGTATTTCATAGTAAATTGACATGTAACACATGACACATGTAACAGTTTAAAGGAAACACCTGATATCACATGCACAACTCTCTGTTAAATCCTCCACTTTTAGTAAGCTCCGGTAGGACATCGCCATGCCAAGAAAAGCAAAGAGAGGAATATGATTTTATTTTATTACCCTATACATAGTTATTCTATCACTTATAATATAGCTATAGGGGTTAGATTGAGCAAACATTCTAAAACGGAATAGTGGAGGTGTTGCCCATAGCAACCAATCAGATTCTAGCTATCATTTATCCAGTGCATTCTAGAACACGGTAGCTAGAATCTGATTGGTCGCTATAGGCAACACCTCCACTTTTAGAAGGTTTGCTCAATCTAACCCTCAGGAGATTTCAAAATATAAACAAGCATTTCGTCTTCCATAAAACCATTATAAAATGGGCCAATGACGAGCGGCATCAATAACGCAACAAATCACTGACTACATGTAAATACTGATCATTGTTTATTTTTATAAATATGTACAGGAGAGATATAAGCACATATGTTAAATGTAATAAAGCTAATCCTACATCTAATATATTATATTCTGGTGTTACAATCACACACATGAAAAAAAAAATATCATTAAAAGTTGTATAAGATGTCATTTGTCAATTCAAAAACTGCCAAGAAATCTGACAGATAAGAAAAGCGATGTCTATTTTTATGCCTTTATTTTAAAGCACATTTTCCAGTCTCAGTAAAGGGTATTAGTTCCAGCTTTAAACAAAATGGGTTTGAGGTGTATTTTGTAGAAGAACACTTAATATTGGTCCCCTTGGAACAAAACAGTTAGCATGGAAACATGACAATGCGTTAATTTTGGCTGATCCATTAAACTTCGGGGACTTACAAATTATTGATTCCTTTTTATGTAAAATTATTTGTACTTTTAGGTGATAATAATGCAGTTTTATGTTCTTTTTATTTATCTAGTAATTTCTTATGTTAAAACAGCCTGAAAAAAAAAAAGAATAACTGAGTGATTACAGTTAATAATCCTGAACTCTTAATCATTTGAGCTTTTTGCCCTATCTATAATAAGGCAACATCTGTCATTTACTTATTATTGCTCATCTTCTTGGGTCATCAAAGTAATAAAGAATTTGGAATAAGAAATTGCTAAAATACAGTTTGTTCCCAGAGAAAGAGCAAAGGTTATAAAATATAATCTATATGGGATAACGCACGCTCGGCTGTAAACTATGGAGTTATTACAAATCACTGAGGAGTTATGTGATCATAAAAACGCACAAGACTTTGGGACAAGCACCTTTAGACAGATTTAAGGCGATTTCTAGTTTCCATAATAATTTACAGTAGTGGTGGAGGTGAGGGGGGGATTTAACTTATAATATACAAGGTACTTAATGAACTCTAACATCAGCACTCACAGATTATAAGCCATAATGTTTGGAACTCAGTGTTTATAGATTATTTAAAGGATATATACATATATTAACATCACTGGAGTATCGTATTAAGGTTTTGTGGTAACTATTTAAAAGTTAAGTTTTAAATTAGTTTCCAGAGATACAAAACACAATTGTCTAACAGGATGTAGATGTGAAGTAATTGTAGCTGTAGAGGAGCTGATTAATCCGCTAGCTCTCATCTGCCGGCTCTCAGTGTCCATTCACCCTGGCAACTGTTGATAGCCGTGGCTCCAACATGATTAAATGTCATTTATTTTTACAATGATCTAAAAGCTAATCTAAGACTTGACTTTTGAGTGGTCAGAAGAGATCATATTAATGTTGAACTTTGTACTGATTCAGATGATATGCAGCTTGTTTTCTGTTTTTCTTCCTTTCTCTCTCCCTCTCTCTCTATCTCTCCCTCTCTCTCTATCTCTCTCTCTCTCTGTGGTTTTATTTAATCACCATATTCCTTCTGTACAAATAGATCTTAAATGATGAATTCTGGAGATTTCCTGTTCGTGTTAATCATTAATGCATCTAGTTTGTGTAAACCTGACAGCACAGGAAGAAAATATCAAAACAGAGATAAATATTTAATGCAAAACTGGTTCTTGTTTATTTATTTAACCTATGCATGGAAGTCGTTAGCGTTACATTGTGTTTTTTTCATACCTATTCAAATTAAAAGATTTTTTGCACTACGTAGCATGTGTTTCTTTATAATTTATATGTCTATATGTCTGGTTTGCTATAAGGCTGTCAACACTCAATGCAAAAGGCGAGGTTACATATGCTCTAGTAAAAGTGATCTGTGTAAGATACAGCACATTGACAAATAACCAACCCTATGAAAAGTATATATTAATTCTCAAGTAAAAGACTCTTGCAGCATTGATTATATTTAAGCCATACTTACCTACTTTCTTCAGCTCTCTTCCGGGAGCCAGCCAGTGGAGGGGGGCGTGAGGGGGCGGGGCGGCCAAAATCGCGTCATTTCGGCCCCGCCCCCTGTGACGTCATGACGCAAATTGCGTCATTTGACAGCGGGGGGCGGGGCTAAACGCCGCGATTCATCGGGAATCGCGGCGTTTGGGATCTAATTCTGCCCACTTCACTAGGAAGTGGGCACTTCCTAGTGAAGTGGGCAGAATTCGGGAGATTGCCACACTCGCCCGGGAGTCCGGGAGACTCTCGCAAAATGCGGGAGTCTCCCGGACATTCCGGGAGAGTTGGCAAGTATGATTTAAGCTAACATTAAACATCATAGGCCTGAGTTATTAAGGCACTTATCTGTTTTGTGTGCACATCGTGCGGAATTCCCTTCTGTGCATGCCCAGAACGAGGACACTCAGCCGTCAACGAAAAGAAGTCCGCTCCCCGGTTGTACCAGCGCAGATGACAATTATGACGATCTACTATATCATGAAATGAACGGGGCGTGGATGGGGCGTGTGCTCGTACTTAATGCAGAGTGTAAGGGTGCCAAACTCAAGCGAATGCAGCCAGGTCAGAATGAAGCTCTGCGTGTGTGAAAGTTTCTTGTTTTTCTGCCGTATCTCTTGCACCAGCTAAGGGGCTAGTCCAGTGGTTCCCAAACTTTTTTAGTTTGCGGCACCCTTAGAGTCTCCATAATTTTTTCAAGGCACCCCACCAAAATAATTACCGAGCAGTCCTGTTTTCTAAGTAGTTTGGTCAAAAAAACTTAATAAGTATTTAGGTCAGGACAGAAATACTTATTTAGTTGTATGCAAAAATAATACACATAAATCCAAGGGAAAAGAATATTTTTATATATTTTTTTTCAATTATATTTCTGTCAAAGAATAATTTACAGCTAACTCATACTGTGCCCATCTTCATCTCCACACACTCTGTGCCCTCTTCATCCACACTCTGTGCCCTCATTCATCTCCACACACTCTGTGTCCCCTCTGCAGCCTCCTTTCACACTCTGTGCCCCCTCTGCAGCCTCCGCTCTCACACTCTGTGCCCCCTCTGCAGCCTCCTTTCACACTATGTGCCCCCTCTGCAGCCTCCTTTCACACTATGTGCCCCCTCTGCAGCCTCCTTTCACACTCTGTGCCCCCTCTGCATCCTCCTTTTACACTCTGTGCCCCCTCTGCAGCCTCCTTTCACACTATGTGCCCCCTCTGCAGCCTCCTTTCACACTCTGTGCCCCCTCTGCATCCTCCTTTCACACTCTGTGCCCCCTCTGCAGCCTCCTTTCTCACACTCTGTGCCCCCTCTGCAGCCTCCGCTCTCACACTCTGTGCCCCCTCTGCAGCCTCCTTTCACACTCTGTGTCCCCTCTGCAGCCTCCTTTCTCACATTCTGTGCCCCCTCTGCAGCCTCCTTTCACACTCTGTGCCCCCTCTGCATCCTCCTTTCACACTCTGTGCCCCCTCTGCAGCCTCCTTTCTCACACTCTGTGCCCCCTCTGCAGCCTCCTTTCATACTCTGTGCCCCCTCTGCAGCCTCCTTTCACACTCTGTGCCCCCTCTGCAGCCTCCTTTCTCCCACTCTGTGCCCCCTCTGCAACCTCCGCTCTCACACTCTGTGCCCCCTCTGCAGCCTCCGCTCTCACACTCTGTGCCCCCTCTGCAGCCTCCTTTCATACTCTGTGCCCCCTCTGCAGCCTCCTTTCACACTCTGTGCCCCCTCTGCATCCTCCTTTCACACTCTGTGCCCCCTCTGCAGCCTCCGCTCTCACACTCTGTGCCCCCTCTGCAGCCTCCGCTCTCACACTCTGTGCCCCCTCTGCAGCCTCCTTTCACACTCTGTGCCCCCTCTGCAGACTCCTTTCACACTCTGTGCCCCCTCTGCATCCTCCTTTCACACTCTGTGCCCCCTCTGCAGCCTCCTTTCTCACACTCTGTGCCCCCTCTGCAGCCTCCTTTCATACTCTGTGCCCCCTCTGCAGCCTCCTTTCACACTCTGTGCCCCCTCTGCAGCCTCCTTTCTCCCACTCTGTGCCCCCTCTGCAGCCTCCGCTCTCACACTCTGTGCCCCCTCTGCAGCCTCCGCTCTCACACTCTGTGCCCCCTCTGCAGCCTTCGCTCTCACACTCTGTGCCCCCTCTGCAGCCTCCGCTCTCACACTCTGTGCCCCCTCTGCAGCCTCCGCTCTCACACTCTGTGCCCCCTCTGCAGCCTCCGCTCTCACACTCTGTGCCCCCTCTGCAGCCTCCTTTCTCATACTCTGTGCCCCTTCTGCAGCCTCCGCTCTCACACTCTGTGCCCCCTCTGCAGCCTCCGCTCTCACACTCTGTGCCCCCTCTGCAGCCTCCGCTCTCACACTCTGTGCCCCCTCTGCAGCCTCCTTTCTCACACTCTGTGCCCCCTCTGCAGCCTCCGCTCTCACACTCTGTGCCCCCTCTGCAGCCTCCGCTCTCACACTCTGTGCCCCCTCTGTTGCCTCCTTTCTCACACTCTGTTCCCCCTCTGCAGCCTCCGCTCTCACACTCTGTGCCCCCTCTGCAGCCTTCGCTCTCACACTCTGTGCCCCCTCTGCAGCCTCCGCTCTCACACTCTGTGCCCCCTCTGTTGCCTCCTTTCTCACACTCTGTTCCCCCTCTGCAGCCTCCTTTCTCCCACTCTGTGCCCCCTCTGCAGCCTCCGCTCTCACACTCTGTGCCCCCTCTGCAGCCTTCGCTCTCACACTCTGTGCCCCCTCTGCAGCCTCCGCTCTCACACTATGTGCCCCCTCTGCAGCCTCCGCTCTCACACTCTGTGCCCCCTCTGTAGCCTCCTTTCTCACACTCTGTGCCCCCTCTGCAGCCTCCGCTCTCACACTCTGTGCCCCCTCTGCAGCCTCCTTTCTCATACTCTGTGCCCCTTCTGCAGCCTCCGCTCTCACACTCTGTGCCCCCTCTGCAGCCTCCGCTCTCACACTCTGTGCCCCCTCTGCAGCCTCCGCTCTCACACTCTGTGCCCCCTCTGCAGCCTCCTTTCTCACACTCTGTGCCCCCTCTGCAGCCTCCGCTCTCACACTCTGTGCCCCCTCTGCAGCCTCCGCTCTCACACTCTGTGCCCCCTCTGCAGCCTCCGCTCTCACACTCTGTGCCCCCTCTGTTGCCTCCTTTCTCACACTCTGTTCCCCCTCTGCAGCCTCCGCTCTCACACTCTGTGCCCCCTCTGCATCACGGGGGCAAGGAATCGGAAAAAAAAAACCAAAAAACCAACAACTTACCAATCCGGCGTGGACCCAGGACCCAGCATCCTCCTCTCGCCTGCCGCTTGTCACTGAATGTCGAACGTGATGCCATCACGCCCGACATTCAGTAAGAAGTGAGGAGGGAGGATGCTGGGTCCCTGGTGCCGCCAGATTGGTAAGTTGTTTTTTTTTGTTTCTCTACTTGGCCACGGCATCCCTGTGACAGCGCCGCGGCACCCCTGGGAGCCGCAGTGCACACTTTGGGAACCGCTGGTCTAGTCTAAGTCCTGGGTCAGTAGCATATGTATGCTATAACATGTGTCTGCAGTCAGGAGCAACTGTAAAAATTTATTTTATTTACAGTAGACATTAAGGACGGCCTAAAAAATGTTTTTCAATAACTTTTTTTTTATTATAAAATTTCAATTTCTAATCATAAATTACTATATTATTGACAGGTAACATTAATTTTTTTTCTGTGCATTCATTTGAGATTTCATATTCCACATACGTATTGTACGCATCCTAGTGTCTGGTCTAGTACAGCAGAGTGACCCTACCCGTAGTCATCACCGCACGTATCTTGAGATCCGTTCTTTGGTGACTCCAGGAGTACGCAGAGTACGCAGAGCCGATGTACATATATATATATATATAACACTAAAAGCACCTGTAGAATGTTGTGTAGGTCCCCCTCATGCCGCCAAAACAGCTCTGACCCATCGAGGCATGGACTACACAAGACCTCTGGAGGTGTCCTGTGGTATCTGGTACCAAGACGTTAGCAGCAGATCCTTTAAGTCCTGTAAGTTGTGAGGTGGGGGCCTCCATGGCTCAGACTTCTTTTTCCAGCACATCCCACAGATGCTTGAACAGATTGAGATCTGGGGAATTTGGAGGCCAAGTCAACGCCTTGAACTCTTTGTCATGTTCTTCAAACTATTCCTGAACAATGTTTGCAGTGTGTCAGGGCGCATTATCCTGCTGAAAGAGGCCACTGCCATCAGGTAATACTGTTGCCATGAAGGGGTGTACTTGGTCTGCAGCAATGCTTAGGTAGGTGGTACATGTCAAAGTGACATCCGCATGAAGGCCAGGGCCCAAGGTTTCCAGGCATAAGATTGCGCAGAGCATCAATCTGCCTCTACTGGCTTACCGTCTTACCATAGTGCATCCTGGTGCCATCTCTGGTAAACAACGCACATGCACCCGGCCATCCAAATAATGTAGAAGAAAGCATGATTCGTACGCAAAGGACACTTACTTCAGCCTACTAATTCGTTGAGTGAACTTGGCAGGGAAGGGTGTCTCCCCATTGTCAATGTACAGTTAAGGTAGTGCCAAACTTAAGCGCATGCAGCCACGTCCGAATCCTGCTCGGAGCATCTCAAAGTTGCTTGTTTTTCTGCCGAATCTCGTGCTCCAGCTACAAGGCTAGTGATCAGCAGTGATGACGGCTGTGTATGCAGCTATAACATTTGTTTCCAATCATGAGCAACTGCAAAAATGTATTTTATGTTCAGTAGACATTAATAACTTTCTAATAAATGTATTTCATGGAGATTTTTTTTTTTTAAAAGCACTTTTTTTTAGTTTTTAACCGTATTATTATTATTGATGCAGGTGACATTAATTCCTGTGCGTTTCCTTTTGCGAATTTATAATCCACATACGTATTGGACATATCCTGCAGCATCTTGTGTTGTAGAGCACAGCAGACCTGCCCCTGGTTTTAAAAGTAAACTTATCTATAGATCCGTGCCTTGATAAATTTCAGGAGTACGCAAAGCAGAACACGTGCATATAATACTAAACGCGGGTTGCGCTCAGAATAGGTGCCTTGATGAATCAGGACTGTGGCTGGATCACTTATCAATAACTTATTTGTGCCTTGATCACGTAGAAAAAACTTATTGTAGATATTTATTTTAATTAGGAGTGCAGTGCACCTCTGTATATCATTACAACTATACTTATCTTTTTTATATTGGTAGGTGTGGAAATGTATTAACTTCTGAGACAGATTGTCATGTTTGGGTTTCGCCAACTGTCTGGAGACATTTAATCTCATGTTAATTAGACCTTTTCATAAGTTAGAGACCAAAATGTCTGTTGAGCCTTAAAGACAGGAGGAGGTAATTATACTTGCTGGTAGACTCCCTATGCAAGTGATCACAGATAATGTGAGTTTTGCACGTAAATATTCAATAGGAAACCTCAGATGCTAAACCCCTCTAGGCAGAGATATGTGCAGGCTGCATGAAGCACCTGGATTGGTTAGAGTTAGAGATGTTCAGGCTCGCTTCCCCGAGAACCGAGTACACCCGAACTTAGCAGATCCGAGTACCGAGCCGAGCCAGTTTGGTACTTTCACACGGCCTCGAAATTCAAAATGAGGCAAAACGTATTGTTACGTCATTGGATCTTGCGAGTTTGGATTCTATAAGTACCACGCTCCACAGCGAACCAGCTCCATATCACAGAGGGACACAGAAGGGGTAGCACGGTTCTTGGCAGTCTCTAGTGCAGTTGGGCAGCATCATAGCTAGAAAAGAAAGAGGGGGGGTAGCAGTGTTTTTCAAAGTCTACAGTGACATTCAGGAGACTTCCATTGCTCCATTATTAATTGTCATTGCTGAAATAGAAATAATAGGTCTGGCAGGATTGGTCTAAATCTACAGTCACATTGTACTGTGTTATATAGGTAACATACAAAGAGGAGAGCTCCATTACTAATTGTCATTGCTGAAATAATAGGGCTGGCAGTGTTGTTCTTAATCTGCAATCACATTGTGCTGTGTTATCAAAATGGATTCACAGCAGTACACAGAAGACCAGGAGCACCAATCAACTGCTGGCACCAGTCATGATGATAGTAATCCCTATATGTCATCTGCTAAAGCCTATGTTAAAGTGCATAGTGTTTATAAGTCAGGGAAACAAAAATGTAAAAAAAACACCTTTTACCTTGGTAAAGAGAAAAAGACCTGTAATCCAGGCAAAGTTATCTGCAGAAAAAAATAAAATTGCCAACATGCCATTCTACACACCCAGTGGCAAGGAAACAATGAGGCCTTCACCTTTCTCTATGAGTGCTAGTTCTGCAACTGTCACTGAGGCATCTTCTTGTAAGATCAGTCATGACCAAGCAAGACCTTGTCCTTCTGACTCCAAAAGTGGTGGCCAAAAACTTTTACGTGTAAAAGCTGAGCTGGAAGAAAACAGTAAGTCATTAGAGGAAAATGTATGTTCAGATTCAAAAATGACACTATTCCCTGAGCAGAGTCTATCCACAAGTGCTATATGTAAGCCTGACCTCTCTGATAGTGTACCAATAAAGAAGGCCCCTTTCAGCATTTCTGCAGATGTGTGCATGAACAGCCCAAGTGTAGCCGGTGATACACAAATTGAGGATGCCACTTTGGAATTGCAACAGGATGAGGGGGATATTTGTGTAGCTGACGAGGGCGCTAATAAGGATGTTGATGAGGATGATGTTGTTTGTGTAAGTCCTGCACCAGAGGAAGCAGTTCTTGCCAGTGATAAGAAGAAGGCCATTGTCATGCCTGGACATAAGACCAAAAAATCCACCTCTTATGTGTGGAATTATTTTTACCCAAATCCTGACAACACTTGTCTAGCCATTTGTAGCATTTGTAAAGCCACAGTCAGTAGAGGTAGAGACCTTAACCATCTAGGAACCTCATCCATGTTCTGCCATTTGAAGCGAGTTCATGGCAAGCTATTAGGAAAATCTGAAACTTATGCTAAAAAATAACAAAAAGCAGTCCAGCAACAGCTAGGTCCCTTCTCTCAGCTAGATCCCGACACCTGCAATCTACACCCACAACACCGTCCTCATCAATATCCTCAGTAGCGATCGGAGTTAGTCCTGCATCCAAGTTGCTAAGGCTAGTTGACTCCTCCACTTTCCTGGATTCCTCAGAAGAATTCTTGAGCATTAGCCCCACTACTGCTGTTGCTGCTGCTGCTGGGGGTGGATCTTCAACCCAGATGCAGACCGAGAAGAAGACTACTAGTAGTTTACAACAATTGACTGTTAAACAATCCTTTGCAAGAGGAAGCAAGTATGAAAGCTGTCACCCAGTCGCAAAGCGGATCACAGATGCCATGGCGACTATGCTAGTATTAGATCTGAGTCCAATATCGACTATTAATGCAGCTGGTGTTAGACAGTTACTTTAATTATTGGGCTACAAAATGCCATTTTACCCACTGTACACTTAACCACAGATATGTGGACAAGCGGAACTGGGCAAACTAAAGATTATATGACTGTGACAGCCCACTGGGTTGGTGATTCACCTTCACCAGCAGGAAAGGCAGCAGCATGTACCCAAGTACGTCACATTTTTCAGAAGTAGGCTACTCTGTGTATCACCGACTTCACTAAGAGGCATACAGCTGACAATCAGTTACAAAAACTAAGGGATGTCATTGCAACATGGCTTATCTGGCTTGGACTCTCCTCAGGATATGTCATTTCTGAAAACGCCACCAATATTGTGAGAGCATTACAGCTGGGTGAATTCCATCACATTCCCAAAAAACGTGACACCTCTGCCGTAACTCCACCTGATCCTACTATCAACATCCAAAGGATGGTGGAGGATTATTTTAACAACAGCAACAGAAATAGACACATCAGACAGTCCCTTTACATACTGGGAGGAAAAAAAAGGGAATTTGGAGACCCATGTATCAACTCGCTTTGCACTGCCTATGCTGCCCACTCTCCAGTGTATACTCGGAATGAGTTTTCAGCACAGCCGGGAACCTTGTCAGCGATCGGTGTAGGAGGCTACTTCCTCAAAATGTGGAAAAGATGATGTTCATAAAAATTAACTTCAATTTCCACGAGGAAGGCCTTTCCCACCAATTAGATCAAAATACTGAGATGTCTGTAATGGTGGATTCCAGCGGTGATGAATTAATAATGTGTGAGGATGATGTACAAACTAATGAGGGTGAGAATGAGGCTGCGGATGATGACAACAACATCTTACCACAGTAGAGTTCATTAACAGCGCTGTTACCTTAGGTGCCTTAAGCCCATTGTTAGCTTGTTTTGTGGGGGCCCAAACAAGCCAAGCACATCTGACTCAAAAGTGACGCTCCTTGTCGCTGAAGTGTTTGGTCTGTTAAAGTGTGCATGTCCTTTTTAAAATCCAGCATAAAGGTGGGTGGGAGGGCCCAAGGACAATTCCATCTTGCACCACTTTTCTTTACTGACACTGCTGTGTGGGAATGTGTCCTAGATGTGCTATGAACTGCTGTGTGTTTGTGTCATTGCTCTGTCGTATTAGCATCCAGCCAGGTCACTGCAGTCTTTGTTTGAAAGTGTATGAAATTAATATTGTGACCTGTGAGGTGATCAAAATTGACTGCAAATGACTTGCATCTAGTGTTATTGAGGTTAATAATAATGGAGGTAAATAAAAGCAAAATTATGTGATTTTAGCAAAAAAAAAAAAATATAGGGATTTTAGAAAAAAATAGGGATCCAAAACCAAAACCAAAACACGCAAGGACGGTTTTGCCAAAACCAAAACCAAAACATGAAGTTAATCCAGATCCAAAATCAAAACCAAAACCAGAACAAGGGGGTCAGTGTACATCTCTAGTGAGAGTGGCAGGAGGCTGGATTATCTCCTGTCAGGGTATCTGTGTAAATCTGTATAAAAAGCGGACAGTTTGACCATGTATCAGTATCATGCCATCTGTAATTTCTGTAAAGATCGCTAGTATCGCAAACTGGCATGTAACTGCTTGTTTTAGGACTGCTTGAGTGTTACGAGCCACAGCGGCGGTGAGTGCCGCCACGGCTCGTAACACTCAAGCACTCAAGAGCTTCCTGGTCTCCCCGAAGTCCTGGCCGTCACCTTGATGACCGGAACGGCACTTCCGGCCGGGACTCGGCCGTTGCCAAGACAACGGCCGAACGCTTCCTCTGCAGCGCTGCGTCCCGGCAATGAATGAAAGCCGGGCGCATGCGCAAATTGTCCCCACCAGCCTGCGGGCTAATGAATGAAATAAATTAATTTATGCATGGGGGTTGTGTGACTTCAGAGCCAGGCTCTGATTGGCTGTTTGTACTATTTAAGGCAGGAAGGACTTAGCCTCCATGCTGGTTATAGCTTCCAGATTCCTGTGTTGCTGCCTGCTGCTGTACTCCTGTACTCTTGGTGTTAAGCCTTTGGATTGTTGGCTTCCGTGTATGACCCCTGCCTGTTTCCTGGATTTGTCTTTTGCCTGTGCCCTTGACCTTTTGTCCTGTACCTCCATTTCTGCTGATTTGCCCGTGACCTCGACCCTTGGCGTGTTTCCTGACGATTCTTCCTAGCAAGTGACCCCTGACCTCGGCCTGTTCTTTGGAATTGCTGTCTGCCATTACCCTCTGCTCCTGGGTTCCCCGCAGCTGGTACACACCACACGACCCTCTGTAGTCTGCAGCCAAGTCTGTCCCCACCACTAGGGGCTCCAGTGAACATCTGACTGTCAGAGTAGACTCCGGGTGGTGTTGTACTGGTTGGAGGGGTTCCTGTCATTGAGCTAATAAAACATCACTGCTTCAAGATCCTGGAAGAGGTCAGGGGTACCAGTCCAAGTGCCCAGCAAGGGAGTACCCTAGCAGAAAAACTTACCCAGGCAGCGGTTTTATGAGCTTAGTGGTGGCAACAGGCTCCTCCTGCTGCGACAGGAGGGCCGCCTTTGGAATAAAGAAAGGGGATGCTGGTAAGGTAAGCCAAGCCAGTCCGCAGCAACACGGACATAGAGTGTGGAAAGCACGGTGGCTTAGTGGTTAGCACTTCTGCCTCACAGCACTTGGGGTCATGAGTTTGATTCCCGACCATGGCCTTATCTGTGCGGAGTTTGTATGTTCTCCCCGTGTTTGTGTAGGTTTCCCCTGGGTGTTCTGGTTTCCTCCCACACTCCAAAAAAACATACTGTTAGGTTAATTGGCTGCTATTAAATTGCCCTTAGTCTCTCTCAGTCTGTGTGTATGTTAGGGGATTTAGATTATAAGCTCCAATGGGACAGGGACTGATGTGAGTGAGTTCTCTGTACAGCAATGCGGAATTAGTGGCGCTATATAAATAAAAAGATGATGATGATGACGATAGGAGGTCCATCCCGTCAGAAGAACCTACATATGGAATATGGCTGCCATGTAATAAAAATCACTTACTATCTTCACGAGAAGGTACACATTTTTGGGCAGTCTTGAAACCCATGGTTTTTCAGGTAAAGCCAGAGCCAAATATTTTCTCAGGCATGGTGAGATGCACTCTACATTCCTTGCTCTCAAATTTAGTATTGTTCCCTTCATCATTTTTTTTTCCATCATAGGTCATCACCTGGATCTGTACCTCCTCCCCATCGTCTCCCCTTCCTCCTCCTTCTATACCCATGTCATAAACCCCCCACAGTGGCTCACGCAGGGGGGGTTTCTGAGTCTCCAGAAACCCCCCCCCCCTGCACTAACTAAGTGCCCACCATAGCGGCACTCTCCTATACAGCAGCCGCAGCGCTGTCAAAGAAGCGTCCGCAGCGGTGCTGTTTTGGACAGCGGCTGCTGTATAGGACATCGCTGCCGAAACGGAGCTGCTGCGCATGCGCCCACGCTCTTTCTCGTGTTTTGGGTTTTGTTTTTTTGGGGGGTCAGGGGGGGAACCCCCTGACAATCCTGCGTGCGCCCCTGCCCTATACAAATATAAAGCAAAGAATAAAGCTGCTATATATATCTAAATATATCTATGTATATATTTATATATATATATATATATATATATATATATATATATATAGATATATATGTATAGGAATTCACAGTGAAAACATTTCTCAGGTTGGAGTTACCCATCATTTTCATTGGGATCCAGCTGAAGCCTCTCCGACTTTGCTGGATCCCACCCGGTAGACAGCGCTATGCGCATGCGCAGGGCACTTTCTCCATTTGCCGGCAGCGTTATGCTGCCAGTGACCAGAAAAAAGACTTCTTTGAGGAGGGAGGTCAAGACCGGAGCTTCTAGAGCAACGCTGGCACAATAAGTTACAGCGTTGCTTCTTTATGTACAGCTGCGATTTGCAGCGATATGTATTGATGACTTCTGTGATGGGATCATATATAGACCCCTAAGTGTTGTAGGAGGAAATATCTCAATGAGCTCATTCTGAGCCTGATTTAGAGTTGAACGTAAAGCTGCCATGATTGCTTGTGAGCAAAGATTTGTCTCTGTATATGCATTTTGAGTTGCCGGTATATTAAGATATGCGCAACCTTAAATCTAACTTATAGATGCGATAGCAAAGATGCAATAACCATCGTCATAAACTCCAAAACTTGCACCTGGTTTGTGTAGGTGCAAAATTGACATCTCGTAGCTATCGTATTTCAGGAACCCTGTAGCTCTAAATACGACTCATCTCAAAGGGACGAGGTTATCTGACACCTGTCAGTACTGTGCTGCACTGCACGTTAACGCCCCTGTCCCACCATTCCAAGAGAAACTCTTAATATGCTAGCAATGTTAATGTACAAATGCAGCACGTGTAATAAAGATATTCAGATGTTCCTTTATATTTTTGGCAAACCTGGACACAAACCAGTATCAAACAAGATACAGCGCTATGCAGTATTTTAGGGAAAAAAATAAATAAATTGCAATTAAAGAGACTCCAGCTCTAAATTTTTAGTTGCACTTTGTATGTGTCTAATATTATTATTGCATGTTGAAGGCAGCATGGTGGCTAAGTGGTTAGCACTTCTGCCTTACAGCACTAGGGTCATGAGTTAAATTCCTGACCATGGCCTTATCTGTGAGAAGTTTGTATGTTCTCCCCGTGTTTGCGTGGCTTTCCTCCGGGTGCTCCAGTTTCCTCCCACACTCCAAAAACATACTAGTAGGTTAATTGGCTGCTAACAAATTGACCCTAGTCTGTCTGTGTGTATGTTAGGGAATTTAGACTGTAAGCCCCAATGGGGCAGGGACTGATGTGAGTGAGTTCTCTGCACAGCGCTGCGTAATTAGTGGCGCTATATAAATTGTGCCGATGATGCTGGTAAGTCTGCTTACAGTACAGTTCTATTGTTTGCTTTTTCTATTCCAGAAACGCTATCTCTTGTGGCTATTCCCCGAGTACAATAGTTTGGGTAGTGGATCTGCGCGATATCATTGCGGGCGGGATATGATATCATTGAGAGTGTGGTAAGGTCAGGAAAGGCTCTCCATGACTTAACCTGCATAGTGGGAGAGTATAAAACTGTATAACATATACATTCCCCTATACTAGGCACTCTAGACCTACGGGGCGCACAAAGATACGTCTCCTAAAAGTCAAAATTGGACACATCTCTAACGCACACTTGCCCACTCTCCCTGAATGTCCAGGAGACTCCCAAATTCCGGGTAGGTCTCCTGGACTCCCAGGAACAGCAGGACATTCTCCCGCATACTGGCACTTCCCGGGAGTCTCCATGACGAGATTTGTGGTGAATCATATACTTTTGGCAACGTCCCCCATTGGCAAAATGACGTGACTCGTCAACACCCCCTTCTGTCCTAACACATTCACCTCCCCTCTGGGATTTTCCTAACGTGCATGGTTAACTTGTGTCTCCCCGCCCATACTGTACTGAACTTACACGTCAATGCCCCTGACCTACCTCCCCAACCGCAAGTGGGCACAAGTATAAGATATTCCCAACTCAAAATACAGGTATAAGTTGCTCACATGGCCAGAGGGACAAATATTATGCAAGTCGCATTATTATATAAATTGCGCACAATTGGAAATCGGGCCCATAGTGGTCTCCAGTGAATAAATTAAAATGAAGTGACCTGTCATGTGTCTATTTGTGATATTGATTACAGAACACTAGCCTATATATATATTAGAGATGCTCACTGACCCCCGTGAGCTGGTTTTGGTTTTGGTTTTGGATCTGGATTAGCTTCGTGTTTTGGTTTTGGGTTTGGCAAAACCGCCCTCGTGTGTTTTGGTTTTGGATTTATTAGGAAAAATCCTAAAATATGCTAAAATCACATAATTTTGCACTTTTTTTGATCCTACATTATTATAAACCTCAATAACACTAATTTCAAGTCATCTGCAGTCAACTTAGACCACCTCACAGGTCACAATATTATTTTCATACACTTTCGGACAAATACTGCAGCGACCTGGCTGGATGGTAAGCGACAGAGCAATGACTCAAACACACGGCAGTTCCTAGCACATCTAGGACACATTGGCACACAGCAGTGGCAGAAAAGAAAAATGGTGCAAGATGGAATTGTCCTTGGGCCCTCACTCCCTCCCACCCACCGTTATGTTGGATCTTAAAAAGGAATCCAAAAAATCGTGAAATCTGAGATCCGATGACGTAACGATGACGTTTTGCCTCATTTTCGGTTCCGAGGCCGCGTGAAAGTACCAAGCCGGCTCAGCTCTATACTTGGGTGCTCTAAGTTCGGGTGTGCTCGGTTCTCAAGGAACCGAGCCTGAGCATCTCTAATATATATCAAACCATAACACATCCTAAATAAAATTTGGTGTTTACATTTTCAGAAAAGTGATAAAGATTTTATTCTGAGTCATGTTATTAATTGAAAAAATGTTTTGATTGATGGGAAATTAAATGTCTGGGAAAGCAGAGATAAAGGCAGAGACGGGTGGCACATTATCCTACTGAGCGCTCGGTCTAGACTAAAATTGAAACAGACAATGCAGAAAAGAGAGACAAAAATAAAAGAAAAGGCTCCTGTAGGTGGGTGATAATGAGTCATTACACAATGGTCTACCGTATGCTAATCTGTTCATCGTGTATTATTTTTATTAAACTGGAATTGTCATTTCTGCAGAGAGACAAGGAAATGACTTTACCTTGAGGTTTACATCTACAGGAAAAAGAGAATTGCAGATTTCACAAGTATGTGCTCAGAGGTGGGCACTTGGCTACAGAAAGTAGGAGTATTATTATTATTACCATTTATTTATATAGCGCCACTAATTCCGCAGCGCTGTACAGAGACCTCACTCACATCAGTCCCTGCCCCATTGCTTACAGTCTAAATTCCCTAACAC
Source organism: Mixophyes fleayi (assembly GCF_038048845.1). Taxonomy (NCBI): domain Eukaryota; kingdom Metazoa; phylum Chordata; class Amphibia; order Anura; family Limnodynastidae; genus Mixophyes; species Mixophyes fleayi. The sequence continues at coordinate 22,287,707 of NC_134403.1, read as the reverse complement.
ATACACACACAGACAGAGACAGAGGGAGACAGAGACAATTTGATAGCAGTCAATTAACCTACTAGTATGTTTTTGGAATGTGGGAGGAAACCGGAGCACCCGGAGGAAACCCACACAAACACAGGGAGAACATACAAACTCCACACAGATAAGGCCATGGTCGAGAATTGAACTCATTACCCCAGTGCTGTGAGGCAGAAGTGCTAATCACTAGGCCACCGTGCTGGCTTTGGGGCCTATTTAACCAATGGAAAAAAGCTCTAGACGTAGACAGTGATGGGCGACCTGATTCGCTTCAGGAGCCGCAGGGTGCGGCCCACCTTCAAAAGGACCGCACATTATCCTTGATTTCTGTAATAAGTTAAAACAATCCATTCAATCGGAGAACGAGACACCTATCTGTAATAACATATCAGCAGGTATTTTAAGTGTTACCAACTCTAAAAAAACAAATCTGACAATAGAGCAGAAGGGTCCTGGGGGCCGCAGGTAAGGGCTCGGAGGGCCGCCAGTTGCCCATCACTGATTTAGGGCTTAGGTGAGACTTGCTGTTGTGCAAGTCTCTTGTAGAGACACATGGGTATATTAACTAAACTGCGGGTTTGAAAAAGTGGAGATGTTGCCTAGAGCAACCAATCAGATTCTAGTTATCATTTATTTAGTACATTCTACAAAATGACAGCTAGAATCTGATTGGTTGCTATAGGCAACATCGACACTTTTTCAAACCCGCAGTTTAGTAAATATACCCCACAGTGATCCCAAATCAATAGAACCGAGTGGAACAGATTAATGTTGAGTTTTAATTGCGTGTTTACAGGACACTACCTTATGTTTAAATGAACACAGCACAAAATATATATATTTTTCTTTTTGTGTTGTTTCAAATAATGATTACAGAATATAATTTCAGCACAAAGAGCGAAGGAAAAAAAATATATTTCATCAACAAACTGGAATTGCAAAAGAGCTTAAATGTAATGAACGTCAGTCTTTTCCTTAGCTCAGTAACATTTCCATATTAGTTTATCTCTCACAGTTCACACCTTTGCAATGGAACATTGTGTTTTTCATACCTTGGTGTTACCTTAAGCTGCTTTGCTTTTAATAACCTATTTTATTTTTTGCACATCACGGAAATCTATCCATCCCGGTTAAAAAGTAATTCTACAAAATGTTGTATTTTCACACTTGCCAGGAATACGGAGCTGAGATACAGGGCATGTTTTCATAAGGTCTGTGCACTTAGAAATAAATGTCACGCTGAAACTTGTCATGTTTAAATAAACAGTGTGTGACAGACTTCACATCCCAAGTCCTGACACACAGAGCAACGGAGAGCAGAATGGGGTTTTCACATCACAACTACTTTTGTTTTTAGGCATTTCTCTCTCTGCGTGAGCAAGATTGTATTTTACTTTCTATACCCGTCGCCTCAACACAGTAGAGGCAGCCGCTGTGTGCGCTGAACCAAATCGTCAATGTAGGCAATCAAGTTATTATGAATCAATGACATTACTTAGACACTAAGGACTAGACTGACTGAAAGGCGGTTTGATGAAACCGCTGGCTCTCTGCGGCTTTTCCAGCGGTTTCAAAGCTTCCGACCAAACCGCCACACATCCACAGTTTAACAAAACACCACATTACAAATCGCCATCCAGATATTTAACAAACAAACCTTCAGATTTACTAAGCTACAATTTGCCCAACTGCCAGAAAATACACCAGAACGAGGAGATGTTTGAGTTGGGATTGCCCAAGCTGCATGCTGTCATTCAGAACATAAGAGGAGGCACAATGGAAAAATTAATTATGCGTGCAATCATTATTTATTGATGATGGGAACAGAATTAATTTATAATTAATACATGGGCACATTTTATTTTTCATAATATTAAAGGGGTGAGATTAAGGTATTATTCTATTACGGGGACAATATGAATATATGATTATATTAAGGGAGCAATAATAGTTTATGATGGGAGCACCATTTGATGAGGGCACAATTTATACTGCACACGTGTGGCACTACAAGTGCCAGCAACTTGTTCTGGCTATATGAACTTACTATAATAGTTGCCTACTCTCCAGGATTATTGAGAGATCCCTCAGACTCACACTATGCTCCCAGAAGACCACTTACCAACCTGCAATGTTAGCAGCTACATGCCCTAATGATGCAGATTGAGCCATCATGACCCTATCTCCGCCCACTCGATGATGTCATGCTATATTGATTATCGTGCACTTTGGTTGATGCAAGCGATAGCGAATGACATCATCAAGTCATGTCCATCTCGTCTTTTTTAACCTTGTCTTTGTCTCCTGGAGGTCATATATAATAAGTAGAGATGCTCAGGCTCAGTTCCCCGAAAACCGAACACACCCGAACTTAGCAGATCCGAGTACTGAGCTGAGCCGGCTGGGTAATTACGCGCGCCCTTGGAATTGAAAATGAGGCAAGACGTCATCGTTACGTCATCGGATGTCACAAGTTTTGGATTCTATAGGTACCGCCCTCCACGGCGATCCAGCGCCATTTCACAGAGGGACACAGAAGGGGTAGCACAGTTCTTGGCAGTCTCTAGAGCAGTTGGGCAGCGTCATAGGTAGAAAAGAAAGAGGAGGGGTAGCAGTGTTCTTCAAAGTCTCCAGGAGAGCTCCATTGCTCCATTGCTAATTGTCATTACTGAAATAGAATTACTAGTGCTGGCAGACTTGTGGCTAGATTTACTAAGCTGCGGGTTTGAAAAAGTGGGGATGTTGCCTATGGCAACCAATCAGATTCTAGCTGTCATTTTGTAGAAAGTGCTAAATAAATGAAAGCTAGAATCTGATTGGTTGCTATAGGCAATATCCCCACTTTTTCAAACCCGCATCTTTGTAAATCTAGCCCTTGGTCTTCTAAATTTGCAATCAAAATGTACGGTGTTATAGACGTAACACACAAAGAGGAGAGCTCCATTACTCCATTACTAATTGTCATTGCTGAAATAGAAATACTGGGGTTGGCAGGCTTGGTCTTCTGAATTTGCAGTCAAAATGTACTGTGTTATATAGGTTACACACAAAGAGGAGAGCTCCATTGCTCCATTGCTCCATTGTCATTGCTAAAATAGAAATACTAGGGCTGGCAGGCTTGGTCTTCTGAATTTGCAGTCAAATTGTACGGTGTTATATAGGTTACACACAAAGAGGAGAGCTCTATTGCTCCATTGCTAATTGTCATTGCTGAAATAGAAATACTAGGGCTGGCAGGTTTGGTCTTCTGAATTTGCAGTCAAATTGTACGGTGTTATACAGGTTACACACAAAGAGGAGAGCTTCATTGCTCCATTGCTAATTGTCATTGTTGGAATAGAAATACTAGGGCTGGCAGACTTGGTCTTCTGAATTTGCAGTCAAATTGTACGGTGTTATATAGGTTACACACAAAGAGGAGAGCTCAATTGCTCAATTGCTAATTGCTACATGGGCTGGCCGGTATGGACTCCTGAATTTGCAGTCAAATTGTATAGTGTTATCAAAATGGATTCTCAGCAGTACACAGAAGAGCAGGAGCACCAAGCAGCTGCTTGCACCAGTCATGATGATAGTAATCTCTCTACATCATCTGGTAAAGCCTATGCTTAAGTGCACTTAGGCCTATGCTTAAGTGCTTTACAAGATGCACTTAAGCCTATGCTTAAGTGCATCTGGTAAAGCCTATGCTTAAGTGCACTTAGGCCTATGCTTAAGTGCTTTACAAGATGCACTTAAGCCTATGCTTAAGTGCATCTGGTAAAGCCTATGCTTAAGTGCATTACTATCATGATGATAGTAATCTCTCTACTTCATCTGGTAAAGCCTGTGCTTAAGTACAAAATAGTGTTTGTAAGTCAGGGAAACAAAAATGTGAAAAAACACCTTTCACCTTGGTGAAGAATAAAGACCTGTAATCCAGGCAAAGTTATCTGCAAAAAAAAAAAAATTGCTAACATGCCATTCTATACACGCAGTGGCAAGGAAAGAATGAAGCCTTCGTCTTACTCTATGAGTGCTACTTCTGCAACTGTCACTGAGGCATCTTCTTGTAAGGTCATTCGTGACCAAGCAAGACCTTGTCATTCGGACTCCAATAGTGGTGTCCAAATACTTTTACGTGTAAAAGCCGAGATGAAATAAAACAGTAAGGCATTAGAGGAAAATGTATGATCAGATTCAGAAATTACACAAATCCCTGAGAAGAGTCTATCTGCGACTGTTATGTGTAATCCTGAACATTCTGATAGTGTACCCATAAAGAAGGCCCCTTTAAACATTTCTGTGTGCATGAACAGCCCGTGTAGCCGGTGATACACAAATTGAGGATGTCACTTTGGAATTGCAACAGGATGAGGGGGATATTTCTGTAGCTGACGAGGGCATTGATCAGGATGATGTTGTTTGTGTAAGTCCTGGACCAGAGGAAGCAGTTCTTGCACGTGATAAGAAGAAGGCCATTGTCATGCCTGGACATAAGACCAAAAAATCCACCTCTTATTTGTGGAATTAATTTTAGCCAAATCCAGACAACAGTTGTCTAGTCATTTGTAGCATATGTAAAGCCACAGTCAGTCGAGTTAGGGATCTTAACCATCTAGGAACCTCATCCATGTTCTGCCATTTGAAGCGAGTTCATGGTAAGCTGTTGGGAAAATTGGAAACGTATTCTAAAAAAATAACAACAATCAGTCCAGCATAAGCTAGGTCCCTTCTGTCAGCTAGATCCTGACACCTGCAATCTACACCCACATCACCGTCCTCATCAATATCCTCAGTAGCGATCGGAGTTAGTCCTGCATCCCAAAGCTAGATGACTCCTCCACTATCCTGGATTCCTCAGAAGAATTCTTGAGCGTTAGTCCCACTGCTGCTGCTGCTGCTGGGGGTGAATCTTCATCCCAGAAGCAGACCATGAAGACTACTAGTAGTTTACAACAATTGACTGTTAAACAATCCATTGCAAGAGGAAGCAGACTTTCCTCTAGTCTTCAAACCTTCAAGCGTTCACTGAAAACCCACCTCTTCAGACAAGGTTATGATATTCCTCAACCATCATCTTAATTTCCCTAGATTACCCTATTACTATCCACTACACAGCTAACGCAAGACAACAACCTTCTGACCAACATTGCAACACACACAACCCACTCAGTACATTTACCTTTGCAGTCTGGATGGTCCATTGTGCAATATGATGTAGCACATGCCCTTGTGTTTCTAACTCCCATTGTCCTATAGATTGTAAGCTTTCGAGCAGGGTTCTCTTACCTCTCTGTCTGTATGTATTACCCAGTATTGTCTTATTAATGTTAGTTCCCAATTGTAAAGCGCTACGGAATTTGCTGGCGCTATATAAATAAATGTTGATGATGATGATGATGATTGCAAGAGGAAGCAAGTGTCACGTCTTTCACTAGAAATATCACTGACTGGTATTGGCGCTACTAAGCTGGGAGGCGCGGAGGCTAACGCACCCCCGGTGTTCACCAGGGACCCCGGCAAGGAAGTATGGGCTTTGCTGCGTGAGGTGCGCAGGTCGCGGTTCTCCCACATAGTCACCAGTGCAATGGATGGAGTGTAGTCCTCCCTTTTTTATTTTTCTTCAATCAAGCAAGAAGATTCGGGGATCTTACAAATATGAGGCCGCCCTGGCCGAAGAACTGAAGACTTCAAGCAACAATGGCCCCCCCCTGGTCAGAAGACTGAACAGATTTTAAGCATGGACATTTGGAAGTAGAAATTTCTTTGGGGCAATTTCAAGCATGGACATTTGGAAGTACAAATTTATTTGGGACAGGGGCAAGCATGGACTTTGGATACAAATTTATTTTGGACATTAGTGACAGTCATTTTTGGATTAAAAGCTGCTGACAAGAGAAGAAAACTTCATTGGTGAGTATAGGGTATTTATTATTTTTAATAAAATTATGTAGTGTAAATGAGGGTGTTTACTGTATTTATTGTGGGTTTATTATTTTTATTAAATGGATGTGGTTTTAATGAGGGTGCTGTGATTTTGTAAACATTTTGTTTTGTGGAACCACTCAAGACACTCATCCCCATGTATTAGCTGTAGAATTACCACAGTCATCCAAGTAACGAGTGGAGCGATCAAATGAACAATAACTGATTTCATGATCCAAGGACAATTCCATCTTGCACCGCTTTTCTTTACTGCCACTGTTGTGTGGAAATGTTTCCTAGATGTGCCGTGTTTGTGTCATTGCTCTGTCGCTTTAGCATCCAGCCAGGTCGCCGCAGTCTTTGTTTGAAAGTGTATGAAAATAATATTGTGACCTGTGAGGTGATCAAAATTTACTGCAAATGACTTGAAATTAGTGTTATTGAGGTTAATAATAATGTAAAGGGGGGAAAAAGCAAAAATATAAAAATATGTGATTTTAGCAAAAAAAAAATAGGGATTTTAGAAAAAAATCAGGGTCCAAAACCAAAGCACGCAAGGGCGGTTTTGCCAAAACCAAAACCATAACCAAAATTAATCCAGATCGAAAACCAAAACCAGAACACGGGGGTCCGTGAACATCTCAAGTAGGACTTACATATAGAGATTTTCAGTCTGGCTGCCAATTGAAAACAGTCTGCACTTACTTATCATGGATACTGGTACATCAGACTGGCATCCAGGACCTCCAGTTTACTTCCAGAGCGAGGAAAGGTCAAAGGGGAGTGAAAAGATGTTGTGAAGTATATGAGTTGGATATAGTCAGCTGGGAAAGATGGAATGTCAGCCCCGTGCTTGGAAAATTGCTGAGCACAGCTGTGTTTGCTTATTCAAGTGTCAGAGCAATTTCCCATCTAAGGAGATTGTCCATTGTCTCTTTGTGCATTGCAGAATGGATGACCTTGTTCAGAAAGGGCTGCAACCAGATCACCTCCACTACCAAAGTTCAGTGGGTGCATGCTGGAGATTCAGAGATGATTTCATCTCATACACTTACCAGGACTATAGCCAGGGCCGGTGCTAGGTTACAGGGCACCCTAGGCAAAGCTTCAGGCTACCTCCCCCCCCCCAACCCCCCAACAATACCCTCAGCCCGCATTCAGAAACTCACCAAGAAGAGAACTTTTTTAGTGTGAACTTATTGGGAGTATAACTTCCTTCTATATCATTTCTACATTTGTGAGTATATTGAGTATAAGTGGACACGAGTATAGTACATAAGTATAGGTTTTTGTTTATGGTTGTTTATTTAAAGGCTAAAGTCAGCATATTACCTAAAAATTCAAAATGAATGTATACTGCCTTCAAGGCTGTCACAAAGCTGATGTCTCAACTGCTGCTGTTCAAAGGCTGCATTACATAGGCACCATCAGAGCTGACTTAAGTCTTTAGGGAGCCCAAAGCACATTCAGACAGGTGGGGGGTTCCTATTGTCTAGTAAGAGTTGCATACATTCAAAGGGGGAAAGGGGGCGCCACACATGGGCAGGGGGAGACACATAGGCAGGGGAGACACATGGGCCGGAGGGAACAGGCACATGGGCAGGAGGGAACAGGCACATGGGCAGGCGGGAACAGGCACATATGGGCCGGGGGGGGCAGGCACATATGAGCAGAGGGGAAGGACAGGCACACATGAGCAGAGGGGGAACGGGCACACATGGGCAGAGGGGGGAGAACAGGCACACATGAGCAGAGGGGGGACAGGCACACATGGGCAGGGGGGAGGACAGGCACACATGAGCAGAGGGGGAGGACAGGCACACATGGGCAGAGAGGGAACAGGCACACATGGTCAGAGGGGGGAGGACAGGCACACATGGGCAGAGGGGGAACAGGCACACATGGGCAGAGAGGGAACAGGCACACATGGTCAGAGGGGGGAGGACAGGCACACATGGTCAGAGGGGGGAGGACAGGCACACATGGGCAGAGGGGGAACAGGCACACATGGGCAGAGGGGGAACAGGCACTCATGAGCAGAGGGGGGACAGGCACACATGAGCAGAGGGCGGACAGGCACACATGAGCAGGGGGGGAGGACAGGCACACATGAGCAGGGGGGTAGGACAGGCACACATGAGCAGGGGGGTAGGACAGGCACACATGAGCAGGGGGGAGCACAGGCACACATGAGCGGGGGAGGACAGGCACACATGAGCAAGGGGGTAGGACAGGCACACATGAGCAGGGGGGGAGGACAGGCACACATGAGCGGGGGGGAGGACAGGCACACATGAGCAGGGGGGTAGGACAGGCACACATGAGCAGGGGGGAGCACAGGCACACATGAGCGGGGGAGGACAGGCACACATGAGCTGGGGGGAGGACAGGCATACATGAGCTGGGGGGAGGACAGGCATACATGAGCAAGAGCAGACATGTGTAGGAGATGACGGCGGAAGGTAAGCGAAGTCAGAGATAGGCTGAGGTCATAGGACACAAGCAGGCAGCGAGGTGAGGTCCGGCAGAAAGACAGGATATCCGAGTCACAGGCAGAAGTCAGGATCACCAGTATAAATCACGGTAAAAAAAAAACAAGCCATGGGTCATACACAGAAGGGTCTATCCAGGAGTACAGGAACAAAGTACAGGAGCAGGTCAGCAGCCAGGAAACTGAACACTATAACTGGCAGGGAGGGTAAGCCCTCCCTGCCTTAAATACCTAGACTGCCCATTTAGAATTAAGGAGGTGCTGGATTTTATTCAGCCAATTGAGGCTGTAAATACAATCTGCACCTGCGCCCGGCTGCTTCTAATGCTGGGACGCAGGGCTGTCAGTGAGAGCCTCCCATCCATCTCCACAGTGATGGCCGGGACCTAGCAACCGGAAATGTCAATGTCATGGCAACAGCCGGGACGCAAGCAGGAGAGACAAGCAGGAGAGACAAGCAGGAGAGACAAGCAGGAGAGACAAGCAGGAGAGACAAGCAGGAGAGACAAGCAGCGGAACGCTGCAGCTCGTAACATATAAATGTATAAACATGATAGCAACTTTAAGTCTGTGAAAACACCAAGACAACGTCTGCCGATTGCGTCAGTATATGCAACTTCTGTAGCCCAAAAAACTGTTAAAACGTCAGGACCAGTACGCCTCCCATACAAATCTTTTGCATCAGGAAATGATACAAGCTGTACAGTGGCCCAAAGAATCTGGAAAGGCAAAGATGCCCTAATTTTCTTTAAAAGGGTTCATTCAACATTGCTGAAAGCTTCCAGAAAATACAATCATCATCATCATCATCATTTATTTATATAGCGCCTACATATTCCGTAGCGCTTTACAATTGGGGACAAACATAATAAACTAATAAACAAACTGGGTAAAACAGACAAGGTGAGAAGGCCCTGCTCGCAAGCTTACAATCTATGGGACAATGGGAGATTGACACATGAGGTTAAGTCTACATATTGCATTTTGGCCCAGCCAGACTGCAAAGGTAAAAGTGACTCATAAGCTAAATGATCCCGTCACACAACAATGTTGGTCAGGGGGTAGTTGTCTTGTGTAAAATTGTGTAACAGGCTAAAGGTAGCGAGGTTAAGAGGGTGGCTGAGTAATATTATAAGCTTGTCTGAAGAGGTAGGTTTTCAGAGAACGTTTGTAGACCAGAGGAGAGTCTTACTGTGCGAGGGAGAGAATTCCATAGAGTGGGTACAGCCCGAAAAAAGTATTGTAACCGGGAATGGGAGGATGTAATGAGGGTGGATGAGAGACACAGATCTTGTGTAGAACGGAGTTGCCGAGTTGGGAGATATTTTGAGACAAGAGAGGAGATGTATGTTGGTGCAGCTTTGTTGATGGCCTTGTAGGTTAGTAAGAGTATTTTATATTGGATTCGGAACAAAACAGGCAGCCAGTGTAGAGACATACAGAGTGATTCAACAGAGGAATAACGATTTGCATGGAAAATCAGTCTTGCCGCAGCGTGCAAAATAGATTGTAGGGGTTTGAGTCTGTTTTTGGGAAGACCAGTAAGGAGAGAATTGCAATAGTCAATGCGGGAGATGATAAGTGCATGAATTAAGGTTTTTGCAGTGTCTTGCATGAGATATGTGCGAATTCTGGAAATGTTCTTTAGATGTATGTAGCAGGATTTAGATATAGAGTCAATGTGGGGAACAAAGGATAGGTGTGAGTCAAGGATTACAGCTAGGCAGCGAGCTTGTGGGGTGGGATTTATGGTCAGGTTATCAACAAAGATAGAAATGTCAGGTATGCTCTTGTTGGTGGGTGGGAATATTATTAACTCTGTTTTAGAAAGATTAAGTTTGAGTTGGCGAGAGGACATCCAAGATGATATGGCAGAAAGACAGTCAGTTACACGGGACAACACAGATGTCGAGAGATCAGGAGAGGATAGATAGATTTGGGTATTATCCACATAGAGATGATACTGAAAGGAACTTATTAGATTTCCAAGAGAAGCGGTATAGATAGAGAACAGCAGAGGACCTAGCACTGAGCCTTGTGGTACTCCAACTGATAGGGGAAGCGGAGCAGAGGTGGCTCCAGAGAAATTAACAGTGAAAGAGCGATTAGAGAGGTAGGATGAGAACCAGGATAGAACAGTGTCTTGAAGCCCTAGGGATTGCAGCGTTTGAATGAGAAGAGAGTGGTCAACAGTGTCAAATGCAGCCGAGAGATCCAGGAGGATTAGGAGAGAGTAATGGCGTTCAGTTTTAGCAGTGATCAGATCATTGACAACCTTGGTCAGCGCTGTCTCAGTGGAGTGTTGAGAACGAAAGCCAGACTGAAGAGAATCGAACAGGTTGTTAGCGGAAAGAAAGCGTGTGAGGCGAGTGTAGGCAAGCCTCTCTAGAAGCTTGGAGTGGCAAGGGAGCTGAGAGATGGGACGGTAATTTGAGAGAGAGTTTGGGTCGGAGTTTCGTTTTTTTAGAATAGGAGTAATCACTGCGTGCTTGTATAGTGATGGAAAGATGCCAGTAGAGAGTGAGAGATTACAGATTTGAGTTAGAGGTGAAATGAGCACAGAAGACAGGGATCTACCAACTTGCGAGGGAATAGGATCAAGAGGACAGGAGGTAGAGTAGGAAGATAAGAAGAGAGTAGAAATTTCCTCTTCATTTGTGGAGTCAAATGAAGAGAAGGTGTCAAAGGTAGTGGGAAGGAATTGAGCAGATTGCTCGTCGAGGAAGAGGATACCATTGCTAGTCTGATCTTGTCAATCTTGTCCTTGAAGTAGGAAGCAAGATCTTGAGCACTGATAGTAGATGGAGGGTTCGGGGTGGGTGGATTGAGAAGATATTTAAATGTATTAAAAAGGCGTTTGGGGTTAGAAGCCTGAGCATAGATAAGAGATTGGAAGTATGTTTGTTTTGCAGTGTCCAGAGCATTTCGATAGGAGCGGTAGAAATAAGTATATGTGAAGAAGTCATTAGAGGTGCGAGATTTACGCCAGTGACGTTCTGCTTTGTGGGACTGTTTTTGAAGATTTCGTGTTGCTTTAGTGTGCCACAGTTGACATCGAAGTCGACGTGTAGTATGTAGTGTCGCTGGAGCCACTTGATCAAGGGCCGTTGCTAAGGTTTGGTGAAAATGGGGTACTGCCATCTCAGGGGATGAGAATGTAGAGATAGGGAAGAGAAGGTGTTGGAGAGAGGTGGAAAATTGTTGAAGATTAATAGAATTCAGATTTCTGCGGGTATGAGGAGGCTTGGTAGAGTTAGACAGTAGGGAGGTTAGAGCAGTGGGGGTGAGTGTGTAGCTGATAAGGTGATGATCCGAGAGGGGGATGGGTGTGTTAAGATAATTAGAAACTGAACATAGTTTAGAGAAAACAAGATCAAGGCAGTGGCCATCCTTATGAGTAGCTGATTCAATCCACTAGGAGAGGTCAAGTGAGGAGGTTAGAGAGAGTAGTTTGGAAGCAGCTTTGGAAGGTGGGTTATCAATGGGGATGTTGAAATCACCCATGACGATGGTGGGGATGTCTGAAGATAAGAAGTGAGGGAGCCATGCAGAGAAATCCTCAATAAATTGTTGGTGTGCTCCAGGGGGACGATAGATCACCGCAACACGTAGAGAGAATGGATTAAAAATGCGAATAGCATGTACTTCAAAAGATGTGAACGTGAGTGATGGGACATTTGGTAGAACTGTAAACGTGCACTGTGGGGAGAGAAGTAGTCCAACCCCACCTCCTTGTCTGCCTTCAGGTCTGGAGGTGTGGGTGAGATTACAAACAGAGCGCGCATTCCAAAGGGCACATTTAAAGGACTTTGGAAGAGAAAGGAAGAGAGAGGTGATGTGTTTGAGGTTTGCTATAGAACGGTAGTGCTCTGATGTATGTGTGTGTGAGGAGTGTGGGGGACCTGGATTAGGTGATATATCACCAGCTAATAGAAGCAGAGTGAGAGAAAGATAGGCAAGGGGATTGTAAGATGTGTGACTTTTTATTTTCTGGCGACAGGTGGAGGTTGTACTTGTTAGAGATAATAAATAGGACAACAGTTCATGGGTGTTAACTAGAGGTGAGTGGAGTAATGCAGGTGCAATATGAACAAATGTTTGTGTTGGTGGAGGGGTGAAAGATGACACAGTCCTAAAGATCATGCCATGAAAAGAGACTAAGAAAAGCAATTTGTTAAACATTGTGATAAAAGGAGTAAAAGTTAGGGGATTTTAAAGAATTACCTCTTTGCAGTGTTCCATATAGATAGACAAGTAATGCAGAAATAGGCTGTGGCAGATGTTGCTTATTGCTGATAGTAAAATCAAGTCAAATGTAGTCCAATGTTTGTCCAACTGTGTTGTCTAACTGTGCATTTTCATCCACTTTGTGAGAAAATCCCACTTCGTGCAGAAATCACACACGTCTACCCCCCACATACGTCTCCCCATGAAATCTACAGATCAACATTCTGATATCCTAGTGGTATTAATTATGTTCCAGAACTAAGTCACTGTTCCTCAAATAAGTAATCATCTATTTATATAGCGCCACTAATTCCACAGCGCTGTACTCTCACCCATCCTATTGCTTACTCTGCCACTCTTAGCTCCTACCTGCCTGTAACTGTGCCCAAGATCCTCTCTCCTCTCCTAGAACGTGTCCTCTTAACCCTGTTACCTTCAAGTTCCTCCTTTTCCTCTCTCCCAATACCTGTCTCGTCTCCTAGCTCACCTCTTTAACCTCTCTTCAAAGGTCACTTCTCACTTCTTGTACTTCTCAACCTCTCTGCTGCTTTTGAAAGTTGATCATTCTCTTCTCCTCACCACCCTTCACTGCCATGACGGTGGCCAAGGGAAGGCACACCACTACTCCTGAAAGAAGGCGCCGAAACCCTTTGCTTCTGATGCATCTGTGTGTACATCTAGGGCCTGAGTAGATATTTGTGGGTGGAACAGATCCTGCTAGCTTTATAATGTTGAAGAAAACGTAGTCAAACTCTCAAATCTCCCTTAATTCCTTCATCTAAGTGTATGGGGGCATTGGAAGTCAGCCGTGGCCAGCTGGAGCTTTCTAAAAAAGATTCTACAGATCGGTATTACAAAGTTGAAAGGTTAAGAGAACCCAGTATTGACTGTATCCGTCGCAGGGTGTTAGAGGGGGAGGACAAAACTTCTGAGATTAGCACTTCAAGCTTCTTGATCTTATCTTACTGAAGTCTACAACATCCCTCAGTCGTATTTATCTCAATACCCAGGAAAGACAGTCGGGTCAAAGGCCCTTCCGTCTTTTCCTGGACAGCGGGGACTTCCATTGTAAGGAAGAGCGCTTTTGCAGAGAATAGCATATCTGCACAAATAGGGGAAGAGGGAGGGCCCACGAACAGGAAATCATCTAGGTAGTGTGCTATCCCATGGTGGCCCGTTCCTGCCTGTAAGCACCAATGCAGGAAGGAGCTGAAGGACTCAAAGAAAGAACATCCCATTGGAAGGCACCTATCTATGTAATATCCATTGTGTATTTTAAAAGTCATAAATTTAAAAGAGGTTGGGTGAAGTGGGAGTAGCCGGAAAGAGGATTCTATGTCTAATTTTCCAACAAGGCACCTGGTCCAAACTCCCTAATCAGGTACAATGCCTTGTCGAAGGATTGATAAACTACTGCGCTAACTATTGGGTCGATGACATTATTCACTGAGCTTCAGGGGGATGGAATAGATGGTGTATGAGGCATACTTTCCCGGGAGTTTTTTTGGGGACTCTACTGACCGGAGATAACACCAAATCTGGAGTGGAGGGGGGGGGGGGAGGCCCCAACATGCATCCCAGGCTCACCTGCTTGCATAAAACACAGAAAATCGGGATAAGGCGCAAGAGGGGAGGGATTTGAATCAACGGATATCTGAATGCCAAAACACTATCTAGATATGCATGGAAAACAGCACATAAAGCATAATAGAATGTTCATAGTCACAGTGGTAGGCGCTACCAATTTCAATGTCCAGTGTCACAAGATCGTCTGAATGGAAATCCAAATGATCGTCAAGTGTGTTCTCATATATGTTCACAGGATCCGCCACAAAATTTGCATATATTCGCAAGACAAGAAAAAACATAGATTCCCCAATGGTGTAGTAATCCAATGTAAACATTTATTGAACAACGAATAAAATTCACTTACATTAGGTAAGGAACACAATGCACATCAGGGTATCTTTAACACACAGCCAAAATCCTGCTGGTGATCTGTATCGCGGTCAAAGCTCCGTGTAACTTCCGGGTTTGGTTGCCCCGGTAACCAGTCTCAACCCTCATTGGAACCCTACGCGTTTCGTCATAAAGACTTTGTCAGGGGTGATCCAATGAGGGCCGAGCCATACTTTATATAGCGTCCTGAATTGAGTTAAGTTCTTACTGGTTAACTGTTACAGTACCGATAGTAAATGCCAATAGCAAATAATAATAACTAGGTGCCTGAAAAGTTATCAAATAACTGCCAAAAGGCATTTGTTTAAGATAGATGTATATCGCTGTACGAAAACCCTAATGTATAATTCACAGCACAGATAGTACAACTGTAAAACTAATAGCATGCTAAAAATAAAACAATAAAAAACAAAATAGAGAGTCAAGTTCCAATGAATCTATTAAACAATATATAATCAAGTATTTTGGGGTATATATCTTGCATATAATCCATGGTTCATAAAGGAGAGTGATATTAAAGGAAAGAGATTAATTCAAAGTCTGAATTTATCCCCATTGGTGTCAGAGTACTAAGGTTAATTATCCATTTTGCTTCTTCTTGGTTAAGTAGTTTGTTAAAGTCTCCTCCTTTATATATATAATGTAATGACTGGAATGTGATGGTGTTACAATGAAGGCAGCAGGAAAACTGGTGGCATACCCTGTATACTCCTCACTGTGTGTGTGTGTGTGTATATATATCTATCTAGAAGGAGAAGTGGAGGTATGATATAACCCTGCACCCGTATACCCCTCACTTCCACCAATGTATGTGTATGTGTATATATATATATATATATATATATATATATATATATATATAAATAATGTACGTGGCTGGAGTGTGATAGTGTTACAATGAAGGCAGTAGTAGGAGAGGTGGCGGTATGATATACCCCTGTATACTGGCCACTACCACCACTAGTGCTGTGGAATTGGGGGTGATATATAAATACATATTTATATATCACCCCCAATTCCACAGCACTGTTCAAAGAATATCTGTCACTCACATCAGTCCTTTGCCCCATTGGAGCTTGCAGTCTGAATTCCCTAACACAGACAGTAGGTTAAAAAAAATTTGTCTACAGCCAAATAACCTACTAATATGTTTTAGGAGTGTGGGAGGAAACCTATGCAAACCCAGGCAGAACATACAGACTATACACAGACCAGGCCCTGGTCAGGAATCAAACTCATGGCCCCGTGCTGTGAGGTAGAAGTGCTAAACACTGAGCCACCGTTCTGCTTATAACTGGCTCTGACCTGGGTCTGCCCAGGTCAGTCACATTTACGTGGACATGTCCTTACTGTACTCGGCCTACGCTTGGACCTCCCTCCCCCGGCTACCTCTCTAAACCTAAATGTAAGATGCGCCACACTCTACATAGGAACTTGCGCTTATTCATCTTTTGCTCATGCACAGCACAAAGATCCATATTTCCTGTCTGACAGAGACGCCTATGTCAGGCTGTACACAAGCCCCATAATGTGTGCACAACGTCTAACATCTCTGCACAACATAGAAGGAGCAGGGATCACATTTATAACTTCCAGGGACCATAGAGTTCCTTGTTACTAATGATATTACACATTCAGTTATGGGCAGTTCATCATTTACATTTATTTTTTAATTAATACATTATTAATGTGATTATATAGAACAAGATTATTCATTTTAAATACTTGCAATTTATAAATGCTTTTTTATTTATGGTGTTTTAAATAGTGGTACTAGAAATATATTCTTTTGTTGGGTATTTGAGGTCATGTACGTCACATTTTATATACTAGTATATTCCCTCTTCTTATATCTGTTAAACTTCTGTAAATTAAGGGTAAATTGTACAGTTATTTTAATTATCTGCAGGTCCGATTAGTGGAAATATCACATAAGACTATATAAGAGCAAAATAACAGAACTGACTCTTTTGTTTCATTTGTATTTTCTAATAGGATGGAGAATGTAATTCTGATAGGATGGAGGAACAGGTACATTGTTACTAATGGCAGAATAGATGATTTATAGTATTATACACATGGAATGTGGTGGAGGTTTGGTGCCATGGATCTCTGAGACCAATCTGGGGGAAGGGGTAACACAGTAAGAAAGGGCCACGGGGGCACAAACCTTCCACCCACTCATAGACTTGATGTAGACATGACATGAATGTGATTTCTGTATTTATATTTTAGGCTTACACCCTCCACCACCTCTGGTTATACTTTCATCACTTATCAGTAACATGAGGTCAGAGCCTATTATGACATCAGAGCAGGTGACATAGTTTCCATGGAGACCATTATGATGGAATGTTCATGAGACTGTATATAAAGGACCAGAACCTGCTGCAGTCAGTCAATCAGGATGTCAGTTGGGAGGGTGACGCCGAGGATCACTGACACCAGCGAAGAGAATGAAGATCAGGGTTGCTCAAGTAACTTGTTCTTTTAACAGTTACTGCGTGGGATCCCCTGCTCTCTTCGATGCAGGATTGTGTGAGCCCTATAGGCAAGATCCAATCACATTGTATCCAGTTATGGAGGTAAGTGAAAAGCATTAATTATATCTGTATAGGCTCCCTTCCCTCTTCAGTATAGATAAATCAAATTGTAAGCCCTAGTGGGCAGGATTCATCTCATTAGATTGTGAGCTCCGAGGAGCAGGGCTCCCTCCCCTGTTCTGTATAGATGAATCAAATTGTAAGCCGTAGTGGGCAGGATTCATCTCATTAGATTGTGAGCTCCTAGGAGCAGGGCTCCCTCCCCTGTTCTGTATAGATGAATCAAATTGTAAGCCCTAGTGGGCAGGATTCATCTCATTAGATTGTGAGCTCCTAGGAGCAGGGCTCACTCCCCTGTTCTGTATAGATGAATCAAATTGTAAGCCCTAGTGGGCAGGATTCATCTCATTAGAATGTAAGCTCCTAGGAACAGGGCTCCCTCCCCTGTTCTGTATAGATGAATCAAATTGTAAGCCCTAGTGGACAGGATTCATCTCATTAGATTGTAAGCTCCTTTGAACTGGGCTCCCTCCCCTGTTCTGTATAGATGAATCAAATTGTAAGCCCTAGTGGGCAGGATTCATCTCATTAGATTGTAAGCTCCTAGGAGCAGGGCTCCATCCCCTGTTCTGTATAGATGAATCAAATTGTAAGCCCTAGTGGGCAGGATTCATCTCATTAGATTGTAAGCTCCTAGGAGCAGGGCTCCATCCCCTGTTTTGTATAGATGAATCAGATTGTAAGTCCTAGTGGGCAAGATTCATCTCATTAGATTGTAAGCTCCTAGGAGCAGGGCACCCTCCCTTTTATTTCTCTACAGAGCTATATATGATCCAGGATGAATATTGATTGCCATACGTGGAGTCAGGAAGGAATTATTTTTCCCTCTTTGAGAAAAATGAAACGTCTCTGAGGGGTTTTTCGCCTTCCTCTGGATCTTTAAGATGAGTAACTCTGAAGCCAGATCACCGAGAGCTGAAACAGGACCGGAGCAATGGACATTATTACCAGAAATACTGGTGAATTTCACCTGTATGGATCAACAAACATTTTAACCTTACAAGTTATCTCTGCAGCCCCTTAATGCCCAGAGGGAAGGGCAGTCCTCGCAGCCATGGTTCCCCAGAGGTTTCCTCCACAGGGGGGTTTTTCCTCTCCTGAGCGCTGAAGGATGACTCTTCGTGAGTCCAGGGGTATCCGCTATCATGGTTCTCTTATAGAACAAGTGTGTAAAAGACATAGGACAATGTTCAAACATATGTTCCTATTTTATGCAGAATAACAAATGTATGTTTTAATAAAAATAATAAAACATCAGCAATATTTCAATTGCATTTTTGCATATTGTTAAATAAAAAAAAATATTTGAAAATAAACTCTGTGTGATTCTTGTTTATATTAAGCTGCACACACTCATACACAATGATCAAATTAGGTATAACTAAGTAAATGGTTTTCAATGGAGTTTGGGGAAAATGGGCAGGTGATGATTGTGAGAGGACAGATAGGGCCCCGGCCACACCTCCGGTCCAATCAGATCCTGATTTTGGATATAGTGACTGGGAGAACAAATAGCTTCCTGCTGGTCTGCATGGTCACCCCCCATAAGCCAAGACTAGGAGGTGCCCATAAGAAGCACACGCACAGGGGCCCTGGAGTCCCATTGGAGGCCCTGAGTACCACGGATACAGACTGCCAGCTGATATATGGAGGAGGTTTGTTTATAACCAATCAGTGGTTCAGCAGGACATGAGCCGTCCCCATGCCGCAATACTCTGTGGTGTTATCTCATGTTAGGAATTCCGTGAAAGTGGTTTATTCTACAAAAATACCAGATGGAAATAAGAATGGATGGAAGGGTCACATGACTACTAGATAATCACTATGAATACAGGTAGAGTTATGGGCTATTTTACCTGGAAAACCATTAACCAGATAATAATGAAAATCAGAAAGGAAGACTGTAAATAATTGCTGCTATTTGGTGATAATGTCATGCACACAAACATGATCAGAAAGTGTCTCCTTCAGTTACTGTGAGGAGCTCTGCTTCACAACTGTCAGGAGGAGAGGAATGCCAGGGGTAGCAACTGGAAAGACTGGGGTCTATTTATATTCAGTATATTTAAGGCAAAGTGCTTCAAAATATTAGAGATGGTCACTGACCCCCGTGTTTTGGTTTTGGATTCGGTTTTGGATCTGGATTACCGTCGTGTTTTGGTTTTGGTTTTGGTTTTGCAAAACCGCCATTGCGTGTTTTGGTTTTGGTTTTGGTTTTGTTTGGTTTTGTTTTGCTATTTTTGGGGAAAATCCATGTTTTTGGGCCTAAATTAACCCAATTTAGTGCTCCAACTGTTTTAGAGACAAGTAATCTAATTGTTGAGGTAATAAATCATCCAAAAAAACAGTTTAATTCTTCGTTGGTAGGCCTATTCTACACACAAAACAGATTGTCTTCCTCTCCATCTATGCATATTGGCAATGCAGCCATCGTCTTTGAATGTATATTACACCCTACACTTATAGTTAAATATGTAAAGAAATGGAAAAAGCCAGTTTGGTTTCTGTCTCTCAAGGCCCCCCTCCACTTGTATAAAATAGCAAAAAATTCAGCCATTATAGACTGTACAATATTAATTGACATGGAGAAAGCCAGTTTGGTTTCTGTCTCTCTAGGCCCCCCTCCACTTGTATAAAATACTAAAAAATTCAGCCATTATAGACTGTACAATATTAATTGACATGGAGAAAGACAGTTTGGGGTCACTCTGTCTCTCTAGGCCCCCCTCCACTTGTATAAAATACCAAAAAATTCAGCCATTATAGACTGTACAATATTAATTGACATGGAGAAAGCCAGTTTGGTTTCTGTCTCTCTAGGCCCCCCTCCACTTGTATAAAATACTAAAAAATTCAGCCATTATAGACTGTACAATATTAATTGACATGGAGAAAGACAGTTTGGGGTCACTCTGTCTCTCTAGGCCCCCCTCCACTTGTATAAAATACCAAAAAATTCAGCCATTATAGACTGTACAATATTAATTGACATGGAGAAAGCCAGTTTGGTTTCTGTCTCTCTAGGCCCCCCTCCACTTGTATAAAATACTAAAAAATTCAGCCATTATAGACTGTACAATATTAATTGACATGGAGAAAGACAGTTTGGGGTCACTCTGTCTCTCTAGGCCCCCCTCCACTTGTATAAAATACCAAAAAATTCAGCCATTATAGACTGTACAATATTAATTGACATGGAGAAAGCCAGTTTGGTTTCTGTCTCTCTAGGCCCCCCTCCACTTGTATAAAATACTAAAAAATTCAGCCATTATAGACTGTACAATATTATGAAAAATGGACAAAGCCAGTTTAGGGTCACTCTGTCTATGACACCCTACCCTTAAGGATAAATTGCCCTAACAGCAGCCTTTCAAGATGGTATGTGATATGGAAATGCCACAAGTCCCTTTCCTCTTTGGGGGTAGATTGCACCCTACACTTACATAGAAAGTTTTAAAAAGATGTTATCGGCATCATCTTCAGCTTCATCCTCACCCTCATCAGTGTGTACGTCATCATCACAGACTATCAATTCATCGCCGCTTGAATCCGCCATTAGAGAACAGTCAGTGCTTGGATGTCTTGGATGGTGAAGGCCTTCCTCGTGGAAGATGTAGTTCATTTTTATAAACATCATTTTCTCCACATTTTTGGGAAGTAACCTTCTACGGCGATCACTGACTAAGTTCCCTGCTGTGCTGAACACTCGTTCAGAGTACACACTGGAGGGTGGGCAGCTTAGGTATTGCAAAGCAAGTTTGTACATGGGTTTCCAAATGGCCTGCTTTTCTTCCCAGTAAGGAAAGGGACTGTCTGACATTTCCATATCAACTACCTCTTGAAAGTAATCCTCCACCATCCTTTGCATGTTTATACTCATATTGGATGGACTTATGGGCAAAGTGACACTTTTTTTTGAAAAATCCTTCAAACCAGCCCAGATGTTAAATTGTTCTCGTCTGCCCCCTGTGTCTTCCCTGCTTCTTTTTTGGAAATTTAATTTTTTACGAGCAACAGCTTGAGAAAGTGAAGGAGGACACGTCGTCAAGCCGAGGCCCAGTTCAGCGGCCAACTTGCTGAGCAATAGCTCCTTGCAAAAGTTCACATCTCGCTCATTTACAAGTAAAGACTCAATGTAGGTTTTAAACCTTGGATCAAGCACAGTGGCCAAAACGTACTGATCCGAGTTCAAGATCTTAATAACTCGAGGATCATTGTGAAGCGAATTAAGTACTTGATCGACAAGGCCAACATACTTTGCTGAATTGCTTGCTTTCAGCTCCTCCTTCATTTTCTCAAGCTGCTTTTCCAATAGTCTAATTAAAGGAATGACTTGGCTCAAACTAGCAGAGTCTGCACTGACCTCACATGTCACAACTTCAAATGGTTTCAGCACCTTGCACAGCACTGAAAGGATTCCCCACTGTGCAAGAGTGAAATACATCCCCCCTCCTTTCCCAATGTCATGACTTGTGCAATATGCTTGGATGGCTTTGCGCTGTTCCTCCATCCTCTGAAGCATGTACAGGGTGGAATTCCACCGAGTTACCACCTCTTGCTTAAGTTGGTGGCAGGGCAAGTTAAACTGCTCTTGGAGCTGCTGTAATCTCCTACATGCTGTGGCTGAATGCCTGAAATGGCCTGAAATTTTACGGGCCACCGAAAGCATCTCCTGCACCTCACGGTTATTTCGTAGGAAGCTCTGCACCACCAAGTTGATGGTGTGAGCAAAACAGGGAATATGTTGGAAATCACCCAGCTGTAATGCTCGCACTATATTGTTGGCGTTATCTGAAATGACATACCCTGGGGAGAGTCCGAGTGGTATAAGCCATGCATCAATCACATCTCTCAGTTTGCGTAACAAATTGTCAGCCGTATGCCTGTTAGTGAAGCCGGTGATACAAAGAGTGGCCTGCCTGTGACAAATGTTACGTAGTGGTGTACATGCTGCTGCTGTTCCTGCTGGTGAAGGTGAATGACCAACCCAGTGGGCTGTCACAGTCATATAGTCTTTGGTTTGGCCACTTCCACTTGTCCACATATCTGTGGTTAAGTGAACAGTGGGCAGAATGGCATTTTTCAGCGCAATCTCTACATTTTTACACACTTTTTGGTATAGTTGTGGAATAGCTTTACGGGAGAAATGGTGTCACGATGGAATTCTGTAACGCGGACACAAAACCTCAATTAACTGTGAAAAACCAGCTGCGTTTATTGTGGAGATTGGACGCAGATCTAACACTAACATTGCAGCCATGGCGTCTGTGATTCGCTTGGCGACTGGGTGACTGCTGTCATATTTGCTTCCCCTCGCAAATGATTGTTTCACAGTTAATTGCTGAAATGTAGGACTGCTCATTTTATTCACCTGCCTCTGGGATGACGATTCACCCCCAGCAGCAGCAACAGCAGCAGCAGGACTAACGCTTTCTTCAGAGGAATCAATAATAGTGCCGGAGTCATCCAGCCTTAAGTGGGATGCCGGGCTAACTCCGAGCGCTACTGAGGATATTGATGAGGATGGTGTGGTGGGTGTATTTTGTAGCCGTCGGTATGTCGGTGAGCGGAGGGTCTTAGCTGATGAGGGAGTGCTTGTATTCTTTTGGGAAGAACTTTCAGCTTTTCCCAACACTTTGCCATGAACTCTCGTTAAATGGCGTAACATAGACGAGGTTCCAAGATGGTTAAGGTCCCTCCCTCGACTGACTGTGGCTTCACATACACTACAAATGGCTATACAATTGTTGTCTGGATTTGGGTAGAAATAATTCCACACATAAGAAGTGGATTTTTTTGTTTTATGCCCAGGCATGACAATGGCCTTTTTCTTGTCACGTGCCAGAACTGCTGCCACTGGTGCAGGACTTACACAAACAACCTCATCCTCATCAACATCCTCATTAGCGCCCTCGTCGCCTACACAAATCTCCCCCTCATCCTCTTCTAATTCCAAAGTGGCATCCTCAATTTGGGTATCACCGGCTACACTCGGGCTATTAAGGCACACATCAGCAGAATGCTCACGATTAGACATCCCACTGTTGGATGGACTCTCCACAGGGATTGTTGTCATTTGTGAATCAGAGCAAATATTCTCCTGTAATGCCTCACTGGTATCTTGCAGCTCAGCTTTGACGCGTAACAGTAGTTGTGCACCAATTGTAGCCTGGGTAACTTTTTGGGATCTGCCACTAATAGCCAAAGGTGAAGGCCTCATTCTCTCTTTGCCACTGCGTGTGTAGAATGGCATGCTTGCAATTTTTTTTTATCGTCACTTAACTTTTGCTCAGTTACACTTCTTTTTCGCTTCAATACAGTAAATTTTTTTTTGGTTTTTGTTTTTTGCACTAATTTGAAAACACTCTGTTGTTTGACATCGCCTTGGCCAGATGACGTACTGGGAACACTAACATCAGGACTGGTGACAGAACCTGGTTGCTCATTTAGATCATATGTGGACTGCTTTGAATCCATTCTGAGCGCAAACCACTGAGGAGTGCTAAAAATTATTGAGTAGATACTGCTGACAGATATGACTTTTGACAGCCAGAAATATTAATGCACAATTAGGGAGGACACCCCAAAAACACTGAGGAGTGCTAAAAATTATTGAGTAGATACTGCTGACAGATATGACTTTTGACAGCCAGAAATATTAATGCACAATTAGGGAGGACACCCCAAAAACACTGAGGAGTGCTAAAAATTATTGAGTAGATACTGCTGACAGATATGACTTTTGACAGCCAGAAATATTAATGCACAATTAGGGAGGACACCCCAAAAACACTGAGGAGTGCTAAAAATTATTGAGTAGATACTGCTGACAGATATGACTTTTGACAGCCAGAAATATTAATGCACAATTAGGGAGGACACCCCAAAAACACTGAGGAGTGCTAAAAATTATTGAGTAGATACTGCTGACAGATATGACTTTTGACAGCCAGAAATATTAATGCACAATTAGGGAGGACACCCCAAAAACACTGAGGAGTGCTAAAAATTATTGAGTAGATACTGCTGACAGATATGACTTTTGACAGCCAGAAATATTAATGCACAATTAGGGAGGACACCCCAAAAACACTGAGGTGTGCTACAAATTATTTAGTAGATACTGCTGACAGATATGACTTTTGACAGCCAGAAATATTAATGCACAATTATGGGGGACACCCCAAAAGCGCTGGGGAGTGCCAAATATGAAGAAAAAATAATAAACCTCTATCCTCCTCTCTGCACTAGCGATTTTGGTTAGAGCAATTGCAAGAACAATATGGTATTCTCTGTCCCTGCTCTAATTAGCCTATGACTACACCCTGCTCTCTCCCTCTGTCAAATGGCGATGGATTGCTGTGGAGGCGTGTATTTATAAAGTTGAAGTATCGCGAGAACCGAGTCCCGAGATCCGACGACGTCACAATGACGTTCGGCCTCGATTTGGATTCGGAATGGGCGGGAGAGTACCGAGCTGCTCAGCTCGGTACTCGGATACCCAAAGTTCGGGTGGGTTCGGTTCTCGGAGAACCGGACCCGCCCATCTCTACAAAATATAGAAAAAAAAACCTTCAGACAGCAAAGTCCTCGTTCTGACCGTAATACACCTTCAATAGCTGCACAGAAACGCCAGTCTCCAAAGGCTGCATTATTATTGGGGGCTGTGACTGGACTTTTCCATTTCCCTACCACAATACGGGTTATCAGGTTCTCAGTGTACATGGAAGCTGGTCCTGCATCACGTATCTGTGCGACTGCGCAAATGCTCTGCAGCCACTGACTGAACCTGGAATGCTCTCCTAAATCTCCCCCCTCCTCTTGAAGCATATGCAAATATCTCATCGCACAACATGAAGTCTCAGGTTTGCATTTGGGTCCAATACCACAATATGCATATATATATTATTAGAGATGAGTGGTTCATATTCCTTGAAATCTGACATTGGGGATCAGAGTGAAAACGAGTTGTGACTCCTGCCAAATCCGGATCCGAAAACAAGCCGAAACATAATTTCCGGCAATTTTTCTTTACAAACACACGCTATATATATATATATATCCTGGAGAATCATAGTTGCTTATTTTGTTCAGTCAGTTATTTGATGTATAGATTTATATACTCTGAATAGTCAGGTTAGCTTATTATGTTTAGCATTCCATAAATGATACAATGTACCACCTATTATATGTGCTAAGTTAGCTATTTGATGTTATCTATATAGTTAGTTCACTGTATATAGTATCCCTTATAGATCTGCAATATATCGCTAGATCTTTTAATGGTGATTATATTTATATATCCCCTTTGTCATATATAATTAATATTGGCATATTCATGACTGCAATACTCTATATTCCTTGTACATTCTATGTATAGTATCCCTTATAGATCTGTAATATATCGCTAGATCTTTTAATGGTGTTTATATATCCCCTTTGTCATATATAAGTAATATTGGCATATTCATGATTTAAATAGCGTTGTATAGCAATACTCTATATTCCGTAATAATACAAAACCGGAAGTGACATGTCGCAAACGGGCGGAAGTGATGTGTAGATTGGATGCCAACGGAAGCCAAAGGAGATCCATTGAGCTCCGTGGGGGAATTAAAACACTCCGGATATCACTGATTGAAAATGGGGACTATATAAGACGGGGAACCGTGTCCCAAGTAATATTGACCCTTTTGATAAAGTCTATTGTGGACGAAACGCGTCAAGGAGGCAGCGTCTTTTTCTGTGTGTTCCAGCTGGCAGCAGGAGAAGGAGTTCCCGGTCCATGCTTGGTTTTACTTGGAACTATATGACACAGATAAGCCCGCTTATATTTTATTCAATGTACGGGCAATTTATCTGTCTTTTTGGAATGTGCCATGTCTATTAAATTTTATTATTTTTTATGAAAATAACGCACTTGTCATGAATATACTACACTATTGTGTTGCTATTTCCTTTTGAGCCCTAGTGTGTGAATCCAATTCGGAGGCCAGTTTTGAATCCCAGTGGAAAATCACAAAGATGTGCAATTTATCATCTGCTATCTGGTATGGGGCTAATTTGGAATAATTATTTCCACATTTAACCAATTGGTGATAATACACTATGTTTGGCGCTTCCTTTTTCTATTTTTTTCTATAGGTTTACATCTGCAATCTGATGTACAAAAGTGAAGCAGCCTACTGTATGTGATTTTATGTATCTATGAGCACGTTTGTTCACGTGTTGTTTTAATTTACACTGAGCGCCGTTGTCTTTTTCACTATTTTATATATATATATATATATATATATATATATATATATATATATCTCCCTCCCTTGCTTTCAAGTGCCATTTTAGAACAGACAGCATGTAGGGAGGAGGTTAGCTGCGGTGCTCTGCTCATAAAAAAGTGTTCAGCGTGAACCAGGGACATAGGAAAGCAGTAGAGTCCTGTCATTATTGTAAAGCAGTTCTGTAGAAAACAGTCAGCTAGAATAGTTTTTTGATCAATTGATTTTAATTTCAATCTTAATTAGACTTTACACAGACTAGTGGATTCTGGTTGTTGTTAATGCATTGCATATATCTAATAGTCATAGTCAGTATATACAGACTGAGATAGAGAGATATCATTCTGAACTAACTAATATATTCTTTGAGAAAAACAGAGCTTTTGCTGTCAGACTATTAGCAGCAGAATCCACAAAACAAACAGATTTCTTTTGTTTAATCTTGAAAGTTTTTCTAGTGAAAGTAATCTTGTTTGGGGCAGTGACAAGTAAAATCAATTAGAAAAAAACTGGGTGATTGCGTGTGAGATCCAGCAACACTTACACACCCCAAAAAAGGCTAAATATTTTAATATCTTCTATTTTTCAATCTATTCAATTCTATCTAATTTGCTGTCGCTATATATAAATGAGAATGCTGAGAGACGAAGGTGTACTGCACCCATACTACAATAAGTCAAAGATTAAGCACACAATATATTGCCAGAGAACTCATCGGTGGCCAAGAGCATGGCTTTCAATACCTTGTTTTACTTATATGTGCCATAATGCTGCCCTTCTGAATCAAACCAGGGGACTCATATATTTATGGGGAGGGAGGAAGGGAGGAAAATCATTCCCCCGGGGTAAGCTTCGTCCAACCTCAGGGTAGAGGGGACTGCTTGAGACTTGCAGCAGAGGTGGTCCCCAAGAAGGGGTGTACACACTCTGAAGGGCAACCTTGACGCCTCATACTGCTGCGTCCCGGATAGTGACAGGTAGCTGGGGTGCATGGCTGTAATTAAATTAGCAGGCAGAGGTCATTGGATTAACAGTGGTATGAATGAATAGAGTTAGACGTTTTGAAAAGTAAATAGACGTAGGTGTCCTGCACCCATACTACAAAAATTCAAAGATTAGGCACACAATACATTGCCAGAGCATTCATCGGTAGCCAAGAGCAGGGCTTTCCTAACTTGTTTTCCTTATATCAATATCAGCAGCTTTTTATATAGCGCCACTAATTCTGCAGCGCCAGAGGCGGAACTAGCAAGTTGTGGGCCCTGGTGTAGGGAAGCAGAAAGGAGGAGACAGGGGCCCACAGCTTACTTGTTTCACAGTGCAGTGGGCCCCATTATCGCCATGGTCCCTGGTGCACCACACCTGCTGCACCAATGATAGCTCCGCCACTGCGCAGCGCTGTACAGAGAACTCACATCAGTCCCTGCCCCATTGGAGCTTACAGTCTAAATTCCCTAACATAGACACACAGACCGAGAGAAAGAAAAATAAATTTAATAGCGGCCTTATATGTTCTGTGGCATAATGCTGCCCTTCTGAATTAAACTAGGGGACTCTTTAACATTTATGTGGGAGGGAGGGAGGGAGAGAGGAAAAATCATTGCCCCGGGGTAAGTTCGTCCAACCCCTGGGTAACAGGGACAGTCCAAAACTTGCAGCAGAGGTGGTCCCCAAGAACGGGGTGTACACACTCTGACGCCAGGGCAACCGGAACACCTCACACTGCTCCTGTGCCCCGGCTAAGGGCAGGCAGCCGGGGTGCGTGGAAAAGAATCAAAAATAATCCTGGCGCAATGAAGCAGACCTGCAAAAATCATGTGAATAACTTCAAAAAATGGGGCAGACTAGATCCACACCCGCA
Source organism: Mixophyes fleayi (assembly GCF_038048845.1). NCBI lineage: Eukaryota > Metazoa > Chordata > Amphibia > Anura > Limnodynastidae > Mixophyes > Mixophyes fleayi. The sequence goes on along the minus strand of NC_134403.1, from coordinate 22,259,357 downwards.
TCAGGAAGACCTTTGGGGTCTCAAGGATATAGATAACAAACACACAAATAACAGCGCTGAGTGTGGAAATAATTTGTCCCAAATAGAAACCAATAGAATGTGTGTGTATAATTAAAACAGTTTATGATACATAAAATTAATAACAAATAAAACAAATACCATACTAGACCAGCTGATCAATATAAGTAACCAAATAACAAAACAAAAACACAACAATAGTATGGATATCGGAGGATAATAATATTCCAAAAACTCCGCTTCATAAAGAATGGGTAAATCAATATGGGACTATTTTCGTGGAGTTGACTCACATACGGTAATACTAATTGCTTGTCTGCTAAGGACCGGATGTTTGGTTTATGTTCCACGGAGCAACGTCTATTGATATTATCGAGAGCTACAATACTATTGAGAGCCATATAAGCTCCAGGCATCACTGAGTTTTTGAATGTCATTTAATGTGTCTCGTTGGACTGAGCTAATCTGATACTATTATTGACATTGTACAGCTTTCAATTTCAACGTCCATTTCACACCCATTGTGGTTACTTACGGAGCTCCGTGTTATCAATATTATCCATCTATCCATATTGATTTACCCATTCTTTATGAAGCGGAGTTTTTGGAATATAATTATCCTCCGATATCCATACTATTGTTGTGTTCTTGTACACATTTTTCGGCAGTCCAGGTACCAGCTGCCGATTCTATTTGGTTATTTATATTGATCAGCTGGTCTAGTATAGTATTTGTTTCATTTGTTATTAATTTTATGCATAATAAATTGTTTTAATTATACACGCACATTCTATTTGTTTCTATTTGGGACGAATTATTTCCACACTCAGCGCTGTTATTTGTGTGTTTGTTAGACAGGGTGCGTGGCTGTAATCATATTATTGCTGCCTCTTGAGTGGATGTGGGGGTCGTGCTCTTGGCCCCATTTCTCCTATCTCCGTGCTACCGATTCCTGCTCATATGCTTTTACTACATTGAGTTAAGATCTGAGGGCATCCGAGTACCTGTGAGTGTGTGAAGACCTGTCCCATCGTTCTAGTTCTTATGACAGTTACTAGGAAGCTGTAACATCGTAAAGGATTATATCCTGGGACCAGTGGTGTAATAGCAATCTGACCTTCCACTGTATGGTTTTGCTATTAGTTGTTAGCTGACTCGCATCGCTCTCTAGGCCACCGTTTTTATGTAAATAAATCAATCTGTGACTTTTTGCCAAATTTACATTGCTGTCCCTGTGGTTATTTATTTACTCAATTACAGTAATAGTAAGCAGGGCCGGTGTTAGGTTTCTGGGCACCCCAGGTAAAGCTTCAGCCTACTCAACCCCCCAATACCCTCGACCCACATTCATAAACTCACCAAGAAGAGAACTGAAAGCTTTAAATATAATAAAGGTATTTTTTAGTGTGAACTTATTGGGAGTATAACATCCGTCTATATCATTTCTACATTTGTGAGTATATTAAGTTTAAGTGGACATGAGTATAGTACATGAGTATAGGTTTTTGTTTATGGCTGTTTATTTAAAGACTAAAGTCAGCATCTTACCTAAAAAATTTAAATGAATGTATACTGCCTGTCAGGGTGTCACACAGCTGATGTCTCAACTGCTGCTGTTCAAGGGCTACGTTACATAGGGACCGTCAGAGCTGACTTAAGTCTTTAGGGAGCCCAAAGCACACTCATACAGGTGGGGGGTCCCTATTGTATAGTAAGAGTTGCATACAATCAAAGGGGGGGGCGCCATACATGGGCAGGGACTGGCACAAATGGGCAGGTGGACAAGGGCACACAAGGGCAGGAGGAGACACATGGGCAGGAGGATACAAGCGCACATGGGCAGGAGGGAACAGGCACACATGGGCAGAGGCAGGAGGACAGGCACACATGAGCAGAGGGGGGAGGACAGAAACAAATGAGCAGAGGGGGAAGGACAGGCACACATGGGCAGAGGGGGGAGGACAGGCACACATTAGCAGAGGGGGGAATACAAGCACACACGAGCAGAGGGGGGAGGACAGGCACACATGAGCAGAGGGGGGAGGACAGGCACACATGAGCAGAGGGGGGAGGACAGGCACACATGAGCAGAGGGGGGAGGACAGGCACACATGAGCAGGGGGGAGGACAGGAACACATGAGCAGGGGGGGAGGACAGGCACACATGAGCAGAGGGGGGAGGACAGGCACACATGAGCAGAGGGGGGAGGACAGGCACACATGAGCAGAGGGGGGAGGACAGGCACACATGAGCAGGGGGGAGGAAGGGCACACATGGGCAGAGGGGGGAGGACAGGCACACATGAGCAGAGGGGGGAGGACAGGCACACATGAGCAGGGGGGAGGACAGGCACACATGGGCAGAGGGGGGAGGACAGGCACACATGGGCAGAGGGGGGAGGACAGAAACACATGAGCAGGGGTGAGGATAGGCACACATGTGCAGATGGGGGAGGACAGGAACACATGAGCAGGGGGGAGCATAGGCACACATGGGCAGAGGGGGGAGGACAGGCACACATGGGCAGGGGGGGGACAGGCACACATGGGCAGGGGGGGGACAGGCACTGTACCTGCAATTACCAACTGCACAAGTACAGAGCCTTCATCTCTGGTTATGGCAGCCACAGAGACTGCCAGAAACTAGCATAGTGTTTGCAATTACCAACTGGTTAGAACTTGGAACTAGAGCTATAACCAATAACCAACTGTCTGAGCCAAAAGCTAGCACAGTGCATGTGCTTACCAACAATCCAAAACCAGGATCTAGTGCTGTACCTGCAGTTACCAACTGCCTGGAGCCAGAAACTAGCACAGTGCATGTAATCATCACCTGCCCATACTTAGGAACGTGCACAGTTTTGGTTAGGGTCATTATTACCTTCTGTTTCATGTCATTATATGTTATTTGTTTGTTTCACAATCTCCTCGATGTACAGCACTTAGCACTATGTTGGCACTTTAAAAAAAAAAAAAGATAATAATGATTCTTTTATCAGGGCAAATTATAAATGAAACCCAAGCGAGGGACGTAAACGGACATTTCCAAAACAGTGCCAGTATGCCATGCGCAATTAAGACTAATGCATTGTTTTAAGCAGAGCGGTGCCAACAACCAAGGCGATATATTGTGATTAACACTGTAATCTAACACACCAAAAATAAGGGTAACCTTGTCCATACGTGCACCAATTTGGACATATGTCATTTTAGATCAATTTGGCCAGAAATCGTTGCGTGTACGGTTACAAAAAGGTTAGCACCATCTTATCAAGATCGACAGCCTAAAAATCTGGTCACGCTGGTAATCTTCACCTGTTTGTAGTCTTTGTCCAACCACCCTCAGTGGTCCCTATGCGAAGGGATCGCTTAACTACAGCTCTGAGTGACCTTATCTATCCAATGTGGTCAACCCCAGGGGCCTGATTCATTAAAGATCTTAACTTGAGAAACTTCTTAATTCAGTCTCCTGGACAAAACCATCTTACAATGCAAGGGGTGCAAATTAGTATTCTGTTTTGCACATAAGTTAAATACTGACTGTTTGTTCATGTAGCACACAAATATCAACTTTAAATTTCAGTGTACAAATAAGCTATCAAGTATTTGTGTGCTACATGAACAAACAGTCAGTATTTAACTTATGTGCAAAACAGAATACTAATTTGCACCCCTTGCATTGTAACATGGTTTTGTCCAGGAGACTGAAATAAGAAGTTTCTCAAGTTAAGATCCTTAATGAATTAGGCCCCAGGTGTTCAATTCTGACCAAGGTCTGATTACATAACACTCAAGTTGAGTAACTGAATCTGACCATGTATTGCAATAACAAACTTCAATGAATGACTTCATTATATATTGTACTACAAACCCATCAGTACATTATTTTCCAACAGCTGCATAGCAAAATTATGAAGAGTTTTTGTTTTATAACAACGACAATTAAAATGTTTACTTGTTTCCGGAGATCTTGCCAAATATTTAGCTTTGCTGAGCGCCAGCACAACCTCATAATTAAACCCGAACACATATCATAGCAGGATGCTGTCACATAATTTGTTTGGCACAAATCTGTAAAGTTGAAGAATTTTATACTAAATACAACATCAATAAAACAATAAAAGTCCGTAGTAAGCAGTGTAGCAGAGATGGGCAACCTGGTCCACTACATATGCAGCCCTCTAACTTTCAGTTACCCCTAATATCAGTAATAAGTTTAAATAATACATTTAATCATGTCGTACCACCTCCCACTACCCAAAAATATTCCCACCAGTAGCGGGACTACCGCCACTGTAGGGGGAGCGTAGGTGGAGTGGCGGCTATGGTCACTCCCCCTACAGAAGTGAGGTGGGCCCGAAAATGCTGGTCTTTGGTCCTGAGGCCCCCACTCTACTCTTTTGAGCATGTCAAGAGCCCAACAAATGCTCATAAGAGCAGAGCGGGGTCTCAGAGGGTGGACTGTTATCACCGGCACTACACCGTATGTACTCCAAAACTCTCTTCAGATTTCTCCCACTTTCTGGTTAGACCCCCCACATACCCTCACTGGGAGCACCAGTGACCAACATCTACTAATCTAATAATTAATTCATCCTTGATGTATAATAAATTAAAATTTGCTTTCCTTGGAATGAATGAATCAATCAGGCTGCATGTCCCTCCTTCTCTAATCTCAGATGCGCCTTTGTGCGGAGGGGGTCACATGACATGGAAGACAGATGGTCACATATGAAGATGTTCAGTCCTACTCTCCACCGAGCTTCACCCACGGCCTTATCTCTTATTGAAGAGCAGGGACCACAGATTATGAAAAAAAAGTCAGAGATGCAGTTGAAGGCTCGATGGGGCATTTGTTGCCCATCATGGGCTATAGTCTATAAAGTAAAAGAAAGCTAAGCACTAGAATATATAATTATTGTTAATAATTCAACAAATTTATTTAAAAGAATATTTTTTTAAAACCTGAAATGTTACAGGTAAAGTGTAAAATCAGGGTACGTCTGTGTTTCGGCAAAGTATGAAATAGACATTTTATTAACAGCAATGCTGTTGGTGTTCTTGCAGTACTGCCAGGGTTAATCTTGAATGTCTATTATGCAGTGTTACATTGCAGATTGTTGGAGTAGAGCAAATCTGAAATCCCAGGCAACGAGTTTATGGCAGAAGAATCCTAAATAGAATCTAGTAAACCTCACGGCGCTGGGGTCATAGCTTCAATTGCGAACAGGGCAGAGTTTGTAGAGTATCTATGTGTAGAGTTTATATGTTCTCCCCGTGTTTATGTGGCTTTCCTCTGGGTGCTCCGGTTTCTTCACACAGTCCATAAACATA